>NC_057801.1:175170828-175190499 GCF_018294505.1 Triticum aestivum | reverse complement strand
CTCTTTATATCTTTACCTAATTTATTATTTATTATTATATTATATTATATTATATTATAATTATATTATAATAATATAATATAATAATAATAATATAATAATAATAATATAATAATAATATAATAATATATATAATAATAATAATAATAATTAGTATTAATAATAAATAATTAATATTAATAATAATAATAATAATATAATAATAATAATAATATAATAATAATAATAGTAATAATAATAATAATAAAGCAAATAGTGTTTCTGATCGTCCGTCATTAAAAGTGCCCTTGAGTTGTAAATAATTACCCACCATGTCATTGGTAAGTGAAAAAACGGTTCAGTTTGCCCTTTTCTAAAATCCGCGACCTACTCAAGTTATTAAAGTTAAGCCCCTATAATCAGCAACCTGCATGTGTGTGGCGCAGTGGTGTGAGGCTCGCCTACTGATCTGGGAGACCCAGGTTCAAGTCCCCTTGCTCCCTTTTCCTCCTTTTATTTTTCTCTCCTATTAATGTTGGTAGGCGTGTTACTCTATTTTTTGGACATATTCATATATTTCAAAAAAAATCATAACTTTCAAACCCTAACTCCAAATCTAACATGTTATGTATAGAAATCCCTTAAAAAGATGTGTAGATTTCAAATATGGTATTATATTAATCACTTTCAATGTCAAAAAAACTCATAACTTTCAAACCCTAACTCCAAATCTAACATGTTATATATAGAAATCCCTTAAAAAGATGTGTAGATTTCAAATATGGTACTATATTAATCACTTTCAAATCCTAACGCCAAATCTAACATGTTATATATGGAAATCCCTTTAAAAAGATGTGTAGATTTCAAATATGCTATTATATTAATCATCATTTCTAAAATTCCATGTATGATGCAACCTTTATTAATATCTTCTTTATATGGGGTATTTTGAAAATCCCGGCTTAACGTTGATATTTCTGTAGTCTAATAAATTGGAAACATGTTGAATACATTTCACAAATAATACAACCTTATGAACTTACACCACTTATCATGTTGTTTCTCGTGGGGCATTGTGAAAGATTTGAAGGGATTCACCGATGCTCTCAGGTGTGCGTATGAGGGATGATTTTTTTCCGTTGCAACGCACTGGGAATAATGCCTTTCCATGGAATCTGAAGCATGCATGGTTAAAAAAGAAATTCCGAATCATACACCTGATTTCATGAAAATTATTGTGACCTCTTCAAATAGAAAATTCGTTTTAGTGTGGTATGTGCAAATCTGTTTATTATGTTTCCTTCTATATGAAAGAAAATTGAGTTGTACTTTAGACTTTATAGGTCTCCGTGCATGTAAGTTTAGAATAAATTTGGTAACGAAAATCAGTAATGGGCATCTGGTAACTTACCAATTAAACCTTAATTTCTTATATATGTACATACATGTACGATCCTCATGATTTAGGCTCTCAATGATAAATCAAATGATGAAGGTAATGACTCATTATACTACAAATTAACTAGGAAGGTAATTTAGATATTTAAATTAATCAATTCTTTCAGGATTGAAGTGTAGCATCTCATACATGCATTTTAAGATCATTGGTAAAATATACATTACATGGCTGATGCAACAGAATGTTATCTTGGGTCATTGGCCTAGGGAGGTGTGTTTTGATTCTCCCGGTGCAACGCACGGGCATATTTGCTAGTGTGTGTATATATATATATAGGCAATGAACTCCAAGTCGAAGATTGTGAAGATAAATCACGAAGATAAACCAATGTTGAAGACAAATCAATTATGAAGATAATTCAATGCGACACCATTTGAAAAATATTCAGGAAAGATTGTTACCCACCGTATAGGAAGTATTAGACCCAGACACGGCGCACAGTTATCGTGGCGCTCCGAAGTCAAATTCCACATTAATGTATTCACACTTAGAGTGTATGACTTCATGAGTTGAAGACATATGTTACTTTGTGTGTTGCGCACCAAAGTCATCAATATGCGCAAGCGTTAGGATGTGTGTCCATTCACTGGACATTCAAGGATTCTAAGATATTTAGCTCACGCCGCAGCTTGCAAAACCTTTTCTCATCCAAGGGCTTCATGAAGATATCAACCAATTGCTCTTCAGTGTTGATGTGAATGATATCAATGTCTTCCTTCAACACATGGTCTCTGGGAATGATGTCGGGTCTGAATGTGCTTTGTCTTCGAGTGCTGAACTGGATTGTGAGATATCTTGATAGTTCTTTCATTGTCGCAGTAGATGGGCACCTTCTTCTTGTTGATGACATAGTCCTTGAGAGTTTGCTTCATCCAGAGAAGTTGAGCGAAACAAGATCAACAGCTATCTATTCAGCTTCAGTTGTTGGTAGTGACACACAGTTCTACTTCTTTGAAGACCAACAGACAAGAGATCGTCCAAGAAAGTCACATGTGCCTGATGTAGACTTACGATCAACCTTGTTAC
The DNA here is from genome assembly GCF_018294505.1 of Triticum aestivum. NCBI lineage: Eukaryota > Viridiplantae > Streptophyta > Magnoliopsida > Poales > Poaceae > Triticum > Triticum aestivum. The sequence goes on along the minus strand of NC_057801.1, from coordinate 175,188,032 downwards.
TAGCATAATCAACATCTGAGAATCCAACTAGATCAAACTCTGAGCCCTTTTGTCACATCCCCGGTTCTGGTCTGACCTAGGCTAGCTTCCGTGTGAGCATCATGTCTAAATTCAAATGAAATTTGAATTGAGGAATTTTCAAAGCCTCAGAAACCTTTTAAAAATAATAAACATTTAAATCTCATCAAATGAGTCCAAGGAAATGTTCATGTTATTCTGTGAAAATATTGGTAAGAGGTAAAATTCAAACCAATATTTTTGGAATCACATGAATATTTATTTTGGGGCCTTTGAATTAAATCAATGACATATTTGAGTTGGATTTATTTCTATTATATAAGAAATAAAGTTCAATTATTTTTGTAAGTTGCATGTGACCTTGGACAAGTTCCTGAGCTCACCTAACAATTTACAAAAAGTTTTAAAAAATGATTTGATGTTTTAAATCAAATCAAAACAAAATAAAGAGAAATATAAAAGAAAAATAAAAGAGAGAGAGAGAGAGTCTTACCTGGGGCTTACTTGTGCGGCCCGAAACTGCAGCTGGTCGGCCCAGCTGGCGGCCCAGCCCACCAACGCAGCCCCCTCTGTCGTCTTCCTGCCCGCGCTAATAGGCATGGAGCATGGTCGCCGCGCGCGCCAGAGCCTGCTTCCACCGCGACGCCCCGACTCTTTTGAGAGAGCCACGGAGATGCCCCGAGGCCCCTCTCTCTTCCCCGTCGCTCGCTGCTCTCTCTTCCCTCCCCTGGTTGTCTCCCTCGCATCACCCAAGCGCCACCATCGCATCGCTCGCTACCGCCATGGCCACTAAGCTCTCCTGACCTCCCCATTGAGTTCCCGGGCTCCGCTGAGACGTTGCACATCATCCAGAGTAAGAAAAATGAGGTCGGGAGCCCTCAGTCTTCCCATCCTCATCGTCTTCCTCCTCGGGATCCGACCACCGCCGCAGTCGTTTCGCCGCACACAGGACGTCCCCGAGCCTGCTGAGCTTCTCTTCGGCCTTGCCGTGAGCTCTTGGTCCGAACCCCTCTCTTCCCGTGTTTATTTCGTCCCCTAACTAGCTACCCCGCCGGACCCGAGAGCTCACCGTCGCCTGACCTCACTCCGCCGTGGCCAAAGGCCATTTTTGTCGCGTTCGAGCACTGCTACGTGCTCAGCATGTTTCCAAAAACCCAACACCACCATCAGTTAGTCCTCCTGTGCACCACAGCATCGTTGTCGAGCCTGCCCGAGCTCTGGCCGCCGCCGCGAGCTCGTTTCCGACGAGCTCTGGCCGCCTCAGCTGCTACCGCTTGCTGCTTTAGATGTGGGTGAGCTCCAGCTCCCCATAGAGCCTCTCCGTCATCATTTTAGTCGCCAGAGGAGCTAACCTGAGCCCTCCTCCGCATCTGCCGTCGCCGGCAACGAGCCACCGGCGTATTAGGCTGGGTTGACCAGAGGTTTGACCTTCCCTGGGTCTATGACATGTGGGGCCAGGCCCCGACTAACTTCTAGATTAGGATTTAACTAGTGTTAGGTTTAATTAGTGTTAACTAACTTAGTTAATTAAATGAGCCACTGACATGTGGGCTCAGCCCTGTTGACTTTTAATTAGGGTTAGTTTAGCACTAACTAACTCAGTTAACTAACTGAGTCACTGACCAGTGGGCCCCACTGGTCAGGTTTGACCTGGACCGGGTCTGTTGACCTGCTGAGATCAGCATGACATAATGCTGACGCAGTAAACATATTCCGGGATTTTAAAATAAATCAGAAATGATTTATAAATTTCAGAAGATGTCCAAAACTTCTAAAATTCATAGTAATTCAACCATACCTCAGAATGAAATAAGTTATATATGAAAAATGATCAGAAAAATCCAACATATCCATCTGTACCATTTTCATGCATGTTAGGAAAACTTATAGTTGCTGTTTAGGACAAATCATATAATGGCATTTGAATATCCACATATGGAGTTTGAATTTGAATCTTGGATTCAAACCAACTTCATTTAACCTGTTGCTAGTTGTATTAGCTCAAATCACAGCATATTGCCATGCCATGATCATGCATCATATTGTGCATTGCATTGATTGTGTTTTTCCTTGTTTGCCGGTATTTGTCCCCCCCCCCTCAGTAGACGTGTTCCGGCGATGAGTTCAATGACATCGATGAAGAACTATACTATCTTCAGAAGTGCCAGGCAAGCAAAAACCCCTTGTTCATTCTGATACAACCCCACTCTCTCGCTCCTGCTCTCTTTTACTACATTAGGACAACAACGATTAATCTGTTACTTGCTGCGGTAATTGAACCCCTTTTCCTCTGCATGACCTATCATTGCCACAGTAAATAGATGAAACCCACTAGTATGAGTAGGAGTTGTTTGAGCCCAGATGTGCCTACTCATTCATGCTTGTTGTCATGCCTGCTACTGCTTAGATTGTGTCAGGTCTTATTCATCGGGGATGAATTGTAACGTTGTGAACATGTCCTACTGTTGAGAGCTAAGTGTGTGAACACGATTTGGTAAAGGTAGCAGTGAGAGGCCATGTAGGAGTACATGGTGGGTTATCTCATTGAAGTCGTCCACAGGAACTGAGTTCTGTGTTTGTGATCCTTGAACAACTACTACCACACGTTGGCCCTGAAATATGACCCCACTTGACTTATTAACCCCCCTATCCTCTGTCCAGGAGTTGCAAGTAATTTCTCATGTTTATAGTTTACTGGAGGCCGTGCACAACGCTGAACCGAGGGGTGGGCTGTGATCCGGTAGGCACGAGGCACGGTGTACTAGGCGCCCGTTTGGTGACTCGGGAACCCTGCACACATCATTCGGTGTCGTATGTGGAAACCTCGGTCGGACTCCCTATGGATAGAACCTGAATAGGCGATAAACCTGAACTAGGGATTTGTGTGGTTAGTCAGGTCGTGGTCTACACCCACGTTGGCTTTCGCTTGAATTCTGCCGAGCATATGTCGTGTGCAGACGCTAAGTGGTGGAAACATGTGTGAAGAAGTAAACCCCTGCAGGGTTATAAATGATCTATTCGAATAGCCGCGTCTGCGGTAAAGGACCTCTGGGTTGCCTATACGGTTTATAGACAAATGAAAGTGGATCCTCTAAAATGCACAAGATAAGCATGAGTGATATGGATGGCGTTCTCGTAGGGAGACGGGAGCGGATCCATAGTGGTGTATTGATATGGTGAATATGTGGACTAGTTTGCGCCACCTCAAAAGAGTTGCTTACAGTCGTAGTTCAAGATAGCCACTGAGTCAAAGCTGGCTTACTGCAATTAAACTCCACCACCCCCCTTTGTTGATAATGATGCATATGTAGCTAGTTCTGATGTAAGTCTTGCTGGGTATATTTTTACTCATGTTTGCTTAATTTATGTTTATGCAGAGAGACTTCAGTCTCGCTATTAGTTCCACGTGGACTTCGATGTTTAGCTTGTTACATCAGCTACGATCTTGTGCCCTCGGCAGGATCTTGTAGATAGTCAGGCTTCTCAGCCCTTTTCATTAGTAGTTGTCTTACTCAAACCTGTTATGCTTACGTTATTTGTATGCTCTGAATGTTGGGTCATGAGAAAAATGTTTGTAATACTTGTCTCCTTGGAGCCTATTGAATAAATACTTTGAGTTGTAGAGTCATGTTGTGATGCCATGTTGTACTTGCACATATTGAGCATATTGTGTGTATGATTATTGAAATGCTTGGTATGTGTGGGATCTGACAACCTTGTTGTTTATTCTTGGTAGCCTCTCTTACCGGGAAATCTCTCCTAGTGCTTCCACCGAGCCATGGTAGCTGGCTGGCATGTGTCCTTCTTCGTTCTTGTGTCTGTCCCTTCGGGGAAATGTCACATGTTGTTCCTTTTAAGTCCCTATAGCTTGCTATGACTTGGGTTCGTACGTTGTTGATCGACACGTTCATCGCTAGGTCATGTATGCCTGTCCCTGTAAGTTAGCGTTAACTTGGGTTTACGACTAGTCATGTCGGCCCGGGTTCTTTGCCATATGGATGCTAGCGGCACTATCATATACGTGAGCCAAAAGGCGCAAACGGTCCCTGGCTAGGTAAGGTGGCACCCGTGGGAATACCGTGCGTGAGGCCGCAAAGTGATATGATGTGTTACATGCTAGATCGGTGTGACTCAGGATCGGGGTCCTGACAGCTTTGGTATCAGAGGCTGACTGCCTTTAGGATTACCAAGCCAAACTGGTCGAAGTCGAGTCTAGAAATTCTTTAGTTATATAAGGGAATTGATTGTGGATTGGAATGTAAGGCTCTTTTTACTCCTTATACCTTATGCCCTTCTGATCCGAGTCATCCTATCTTTCCTATGGGGTTAAGGAACTAGGCTTCTTCTTATTCCTATCAGGATCACATGTTACTAATCCATAGACTTATAAGATTGATGGATTCAAGCCTCGGTTCAGTTCCTACTACTTTCGTGTGTTGATAATTGGTCTCATAACCCTAATATTGTGATTCTGAGTGGTTATGCCACCATCTTGTGGGATGTCTCAAAACTTTTCGAGCATTTACAGCCGCTATGTTGTCCGAGTCATCCCAGCTTTCTAAAATAGTCTGATGCATTTGCAAATCCCTTCTTACCCTTCTGAAGTTCCTTTGTGCCAGATCAACCACACTAACTAGTGTGTTGAGGTACTTCATTGCCTCGGTATGTATGTTGAGCTATTGTTATGACCCTAGGTGTCTTAGGGAGTCGCCTAGTAATCTAGCCATGATTAGTGTTCCCAGTGTGATGATCTTGGCCACCATTCTCGAAAGCATCCCATGATGCCACTTACTAGTAGGTATTCTATTCCTGGGTTCTTGAACCCAAGATTCACCCTACTTATTTCGTGTTGATAGTTTTTGCTCGTTCCTTAGGTTATTAGTAATCTTTGTGATAGTCCTCGAGGTCTGTGGTATCTCCTTCTTATAAATACCATGAACCACTTATGGCAGAAGTTCTTTGAACCGAAAGGTCACAACCAGAGTGCTCTTGACGAGTTCTCGATTCTATGCTGTTACTTTGCCAGTTCTACCTTGCTGCATGGGTTATCCGTAAGAAATATGTTGAACTGCATGCTAGTCTATGCATCCACAACTCAGGAAGTTATATGTTCCTTGAGTTGTCCCTCATTAGTTGTCTTCTGACCTTCATCTATCAATTGATAGTCAAGAGTATGCATGCATTCGTTCATCGATGCCTTTTACTCTTGTGGTCCGTCAAGCCATTCTATTCCGGAATGACTTGGAGAAACAAACCCCAGTACCTTATCCATTTCCAGGATTGGGTCAAAGTAGTTGTTCTTCGCAGATCAAAATGCCAATCTAGCTTTTGTTCTGTACTGCCTTGGAGTATTACCATCTTTATATCAAGAATATCATGGGAATTGCACACCATCCTATGAACTCTTGATAAAGTGATACTTCTCGCCCTCATTATTCATTTCTCGGTTCCCATGTTGTTACACCCGGAATGCTGATAGGTGAACTATGATGTGTGAAATCAATACTCCTAGCAACCTTGTTGCTTGGTAGTTAAAGGACAATAATTTCATTCTTAGCGTGTTGGTTCTTGAATCATCATTCTAAGATAGATTGTGCTACCTAGTCCTTATTTCCGGTGCACTCTCCGATCAATGAGTTAGGATTATGTCAACCCCTCGCTCTTTTGGTCATATCATCTTGCCCTAAAAAGCAAGATTGTTCTCAAGCTTAGTAACATACCAATGGTTCGTGATTTTCTGAATATCTTCTCGGAAGCATCACCAGGTTGTCACCTGACCGCTATATTGAGCTCGTGATCAAGTTCGTTTTCGAAACCACCCTTTCTCCAAGAATCTGTGTTGGATACCCTGAGCTAGTTGGTTAAGCTAAACAACAACTTGGAGAGTTGGAAGATAAAAGCTTGTCTGACTTAGTTCATTCTAAGGGGTATTTTTTTGTGTATGTGTGTTGAAGAAAGATGGTATCTTCATTGATTGGTCCTTGCGATCAATTGTTGGAACTATTGTCTTGCTCAAATCTTTGATTTGTGTATGGGCTATCATCAAATCAAATTAGAACCAACGATGTTTGTAATGTTGTCTTACTCGTGGTTGTCCCTCAAGCATACCCCATTATATCTTTTGGGTCTGACCAATACTATCGCCTTGTTCACATAGTTGTGGAATTCCATCCTCATGGGAATCTTATGACTTGTTGTTGAGCTCATCAGTGGCATTTCTATCCTCCCCATGATTTTGTTGGATATTAAGCTAGTGTTGGAAACTTTTGTAAGCATTTTCGTCATGTCCCGTTCATGAAGCATATGTCTGGATGAAAGAAGTGACTTCCTCTAATACACCTGCTTTTGGTGCAAGTTGCCGCCATGAATCCAGGAAGGTTTATTTTGCTTCCTCTGGAATCATCCCAAGTCAGCCATGCTCATGCAAAGTATTCTGTGGTCTGTTAGACTGATCATCTTTGTTCCATATGAATTCCGTAGCACACCAAGCCATTGATTGACTTGTTCAAGGAAAAGAAGTTCCTTCATAAGAGCTAATCCGGACTTATCTTAGGACTTCGATATCCTCGTTAATGGTTCCCAACCAGAACTCGGTAGTGTTTTATTGTAAGACTACTATGTGGTCATGCTTGTCTGGGACAGTGTGTTCACATGTGTGTAGCAGAACCAGCTCATGTTTTGGAGCTTGTTATCGTAGTTTATTCCGAGAATCTTGCAACGTCATCTCGTCGATTTGTGTTGCAAACTTTCATTTTTCTTTCTAGACTTGAGGAGTTTGGATTAGCCCGACACTAACCAGATCTGAATCTCGGACAGATGTGATGGTGGAAATGTTTCCCAAGAACTATAATATTGGTCTCTCTGTAACGGGTAAAGTGGATGTCGTGGCCAACACACCCAACAGGAAGACCTATTATTGTATTATCTTGTTTGAGGAAGTTGGCCACCTCCACTACAAAAAAAAGACACATCCGTGACATTTTGGGCCGAACAAATTTTTTTCTGTCATACATATGACACTTGTATGACAATAATTGTGACAAAACCCGGTATCATCATAGATGTGGTGGGATCCTACTTCTATGACAAAAAATCATGACAGAAAATGGGATTTTCGTCCTGGGTGGGCCAGAGACGTAGCTGCATGACATTCTTTGGGTCGTCCATGACGGAAAAAACCATGGTAGAAGCGAGGGGGACAAAATTTCAGGGAGTTGCCGGTTACGGTGGGAGAGCGATGCGCGTTTCTCTCGTACGTACGCGCATGTGTGCGAGGCGTTGGCTCTAACTGAACCCGAGCGTGGCGTTGGGCTATAACCGAACCCGAGCGATTGCACTGCAGGCTACACGTTGCTGAACCCGAGAGATCGATCAATGGCTGTTAACTGAACCCGATGGAGCGATTCCTTCGCTATTGCTGCAAACTGAAGCCGATCGATTGGATGAATAGTTAGCATTGGGGGGGGTTTGGATGAACAGTGAGCGGTGGCGTTGCCTCTGGATGAACAGGACCCCGTGGTGCGGAGGGCTCGATGAACAGTAGACGGTGGAGGGGTGGCCGTGGAGGGGTGGTTAAACAAGACCCCGTGGTGTGGAGGGTTGGATGAACAGTAGACGGTGGAGGGGTGCCCGTGGAGGGGTGGTTGAACAATAGCCGGTGGAGTAGTACGCGGTGGAGGCTGGATGAACAAGAGCCCGTGGAGGCTGGAGGAGGTCGACGGTAGCCCGTGGAGGCTGGAGGAGGTCGACGATGGAGATGAACAATATCCCGTGGAGTCCCGTTTTGCGGTACACCACACCCCTCCCGATGAACAGGACCCCCGTTTCGACCGTAGCGCTCCAACACAAGTCCGTTTCATCCGTTTTGCGGTACGCCACACCCCTCCCGATCAACAGGACCCCTGTTTAGACCGTAGCGCTCCAACACAAGTCCGTTTCGTCCGTTTTGCGGTACGCCACACCCCTCCCGATCAACAAGACCCCCGTTTCGACCGTAGGAGGTCCGTTTCCTCTGTTTTGCGGTACGCCAGACCCCTCTCGATGAACAGGATCCCGTTTCGAACATGGCCGGTCGAACACAAGGCCATTTCCTCCGTTGTGCGGTACGCCAGGCCTCGTTTCCATCGCCTGTTCCGTCCAAGCTCTCCCGATGAACACGACCACACATTCTGTTCCGACCCAGCCGGTTGGCTCCCCATGAACACGACGATGATGCTGTTTCTCCGTTCTGACCCAGCCATGTACGCATGCGCGAGTAGGCGTTCGAGACCCTGCCCGTATGTACGTACGTGGCCGTATTTTCTATCTTGCACCCTCGCTGTTGTACGTACGTGTACGTGCGCGCCTCTACTACGACCAATATGTACGTACACGTACGTGACCAGAATGACAACGCTACGTACGCTTCGACCAGGTGGGTCCCGACTGTCAAGCACTTCCTTGCCTGTGAAGATGTAGCTGGTGGGTCCCAGCAGTCAGGGGGGTGAATCGTTTTTTTTTTGGACGCACTTCCTTGCGTGCGAAGATGTAGCTGGTGGGTCCCAGCAGTCAGGGGGGCGAATTGTTTCTTTTGCCCGGACGCACTTCCTTGCATGCGAAGATATAGCTGGTGGGTCCCAGCAGTCAGGGGGAAACATTTTTTTCGTGAAATACGGTGGCCCGTCCGGTGGGTCCCCGCTGTCAGGTGGAGGAATAATTATTTTGCGCGTAATAAGGAGGCACTTCCTTGCGGCCGCGTGGACCCAGCTGTCAGCCCCTCCACACACAGTACTCTTCCGATGGAAGTCGGTCGTTGACCACATTGACCACGCCGCGCCAAGAGCACCACGGCGGTGGACGACGGCGAGGCCTAGGAAGGGGACGACGCGGAGCCGGGGAAGACGCAGCAGTGGATGCCCACGCGAAGAGGAGTACGAGGGTGAGGCTGCCGTCACCGCAGAATAACAGGGGGTGTGGGTGAGTAGAGGGATGGCCTGGCTAGCTGTGGGAGTAGTAGGGGGCGGTGAGGCCTCTGCGGCATCACAGCAGGCCACGGGAGGCAGGAGCACGCGGCACGACCGGCGCTGCTTTGGGCGGCTGGAGCACGAACACCAGAGGTTCAAGAAGCACTACGGCCGTTGGATGGACATCGTACAGTCACTGGAGCTAGAGTCGTTCATATTGACTAAGTTGACAAAGCCCTCCGTCCCCGTAAACTTAGTAGGCCCACAAGTCAGCCTCCCACCAAGGTGAGTCCCAGCTAGCAGGGGGAGTATTCATTTTTTTGTGCGTAATAAGGAGGCATTTTCGGTGGGTCCGAGCTGACAGCGGGGGGAACATTTTTTTCACGAAATACAGAGACCCTTTCAGTGGGTCCCAACTATCAGGTGGAGGAATCATTATTTTGCCTGTAATAAGGAGGCATTTTCCTGTGTGGGCCCCTACTTTCAGCCTCTTCCGATGGCTGTTGTTTGTTGACCATGTTGACCTCGCCGCGCTGAGAGCAGAAACGTAGTGGACGGGGGCGGGGCCCAGGAAGAGAACCACCCGGAGCCGGCGAAGCCACTGCAGTGGATGCCCACGCTGAGGGGAGAATGAGCGCTGACTGGTTGGCTGCGGGGTGAGGCTGACATCGTCGGAATAACAGGATGTGTGGGTGGTTAGAGGGATGGCCTGGCGGCAGCACAGCCAGCCACGGGAGGAGGGAGCAGGCAGTCCCACCGGCGCTGGTTTGGGCGGCTGGAGCAGGATGACATCCAACAGTCACTATTGAGTGTTGACTAAGTTGACAAAGCCTGCGTACGCGTCAAAAAAAATTTAGGACAGCGTCATCGTCAACCTAGTAGGCCCAAAAGTCAGCCTCCAAATCTGTGGAAAACAGCATACGGCCCATTAGCCATTATTTTCAATAATTTACAGCCCATTTGCTAATTATTAAGGATATCTGAAGCTCATATTCCTTCTATTAGCATTACAGACCATATATTCTGGGCACTGCTAAAAAATTCAATGAAATTTTGCATATTTCGGTGGGTCCGAACTCTTTTAATCATGAAATTTCGAGTCACGTTAAAAATAGTTTTCAAAAAATTATATCAAAATAAAATTCAAAAAACAATTCTCCACAAAAAAATGAATGAAATTTAGAATCTTAACTAGCAACATGCCTGTTCGTTGCACGGAACATGAAGATGCATTTGTATGAGTAGTTTATCTTGTGGGTGAAAAGATGATATTTTAATGTAATTGCCAGTTGGCTTTGGTTTTTATAAGAGTAGAGAGTAGAGAAATCCTGAAAAAAATGATATTTTAATGCAATTGCCGGTTGGCTTTGGTTTAAAAATTTACAGCCCATTCTTACAACTTATAGCCCGTTCTCTGGGGAAGCCCATTTCTTATCCCTCCTCGTCTTGAAAGATTTGCAGCCCAGCAGGGCTGAGAAAAGCAAGTAGGCCTCGGTTTTGGTATTCTCCAAAAAAAGAACTGGGCTAGCCAATTTCAGAAAGAAAAAAATATCAACTGGGCTCGTCATGTGCTTAATAAAAGCGTAAGCGTGGGCTAGACGGGCCACAGCCCCCGCACAGCGCGCAGTTGAGCTCCATCTCTAAAACTGAAAAACAACTGGGCGAGCTGCTGGGTCCCTGGTGTTATCCGCTCGTTGTGTAATTTTCTCGTTTATTGACTACATTGACAATGGCGTGGAACCTAGTTGTCAAACAATTAGGAGGAAGTATTGTTTTGGCTTGTAATAACGAGGCACCTGCTTGCGAAATGCAATGACCCTGGTGGGTCCCTACTGTCAGCCTCTCCACATACAGTCATCTCCTGATTCCTCTTGGTTGTTGACCATGTTGACAACACCTGACGGCGGCGAGCACAGCGAGCTAACCAAGGCGGAGAACGACGGCAAGGCCTCGGACGGGAACGAACAGCAGCCATGGAAGATGCGGCAGTGTAGTGGCAGGTTGAGGGGAGTACAAGGGCAACAACATGCAAGTCAAGCATACAAATGGTACAAAAAGCCCAAGGATTAATTGTTCATCAAATTTTTAGACAAAACCCAGATTGAACATGACAGTAACATCTAACCCAACCACTCTTTTTTGCAGTCACAAACAAATGAATTGGTCTGATCCAAAAAATCTACATCCTGTGCAAAAAAAATTATTTTAGGATGTCTACAACTTGTTGTAAATAGAAGCCGAGCACGTTTAGAAGGCCATTTGTCCACCTGAAACTTCTTTTTTTGCTGTTCAACACGTTCGTCCGTGAGAAATCTCTTGCTGTAAAAATTAAGCCTCATGGACAATAGTAACCTCGCATTCAACAGGAAGAATGTGACAAAGCTTCTGTTTACCTGGTTGGATGCATATCGTCCCATCGTTATTGTCCTCAAACGAATGTCATTAGAACTGTGAAAATCCTTGTGCTTATTATGCCAACGATTGGTTATATGTTTTTGTCCATGTGGTTCTGCCTAAGTAGACATGAAGATTGAAAACAGTTAAGGTCTGAAAAAAGAGTATGTCGAAAGAACGACAGCTGAACAGTTAATTCTAGTACAATATATACGGGCTTTCAATGTGCATGAAATCATCACCTCTATGTATAAATTCTCCAGAGATCGAAAGCATCGCATCAAGCCAATAATTATGTCCACATCAAAACTATACATTCTGATATATATGATCTTGACAGAATCCAGCAGCATTGATAGGCTATCAATGGACGAACTCTTCATCGAGAATATAACATAATATTAGTACCCAAAGTGTACTCCAAGATGATATAAAACTTATGCGCATAAATGAAAAATGCAGCATATGATTACAAATGTGTAGATCATAATATACGGTACCTAAAAAGGTGAGGAGCCAAACACCAACTCCTTGTGATTATTAAACGGGTCACGAATTACACCCAAGGCCTCCAGTTTGGGCGCAGAGACGACAATTATTTCTGAAGGTGTATAACAATTATGAAGGAGAAACCTTTCAAGTGAAGGGGCATCTTCGATGATGAGCTGTTGTCCTTCAAAACAAATTCCAATGCTTTTAAGGTGAGGCGACTTTATTTGGAGACAACTGATACCGATTTGTATTCCCAAAACAATCAGCAAGCGCTCCAGGGCAGGGCAACTAGAGTGGATGATGTTGTGCAGTGAGGCCTCCGACAGATAAACCACCACAAGTGAAAGTTTTTTTAGCAGTGGGAGTCGAAGCATTTGTACTAGATCGTCTGGTATATGGCACCGGGCGAAGGTGGCGGTGTGGAGAGAGGAGGAAAACCGTGAGATGGACAACGGTGGTGTGGGCACGAATTCTTGGTATGTTCGTGGTATGAAACTTTCGTGGTAATGGTAGAACTCAAATTGCTGGAGTTTTCCAAATTCAGGGGATGTCAGCCAAGCGTCCAGCTTGCCGGGTATGGACAGCATGTAGCTTGTCAGGATGCAGAGGCATTGAACGGGGCCCCGCTGGTGAGAAGAGACGATGGCTCTGATGAGATCAAATTCAGGAAGGACAGATATCTAACGACAGTCGAGATTGAGGGGCGCGGTGCGCCATAGAGGGCGCCACCGAGTTGAGAGGACTTGTGTGCGGCAACAATCCTTGGTGGGGAGAAGCGAGATGATCTCCTCAAGAATGAGGTCCGGGAGATCGCTGATGCGGTCCACCGGAGAGTCTACCGGTTCCTCAGATCCGGGTGGGGGGGCTCGCCGCTTCTCCCCGCGCTACCGGGTGCGGGATCTACAACCGGCGCCGCTGGCGGGAGCCTCATCTTCTTGGCGTCGGGGCCAGCCGACTCCATTTTCCTTGTGGGCGTCGCGCTGAGCTCACGGGTTTGAGCAGAGTAGCCAGAGACGAGCCTAGTGGCAGTGCAAGTGGGGAAGAAGGAGGGCTGGGGATTTCTGTAGGAGTGGAAGAAGAGGAGCAGGCGTTTTCTATACGAGTGAGGAAGAAGGTGAGCGGGGTTTTCTGGACGAGTGAGGAAGATTGGGGAGCGGGGGGAATTGGGTGGGGAGACGGAAGCGGGAGAGCGAGCTGTTCGTGTTTATAAGGCACGCTGCACTAACTACTCGCTTTTTCCCAAGAACCGCTCTCTTCTTTTGCGTTGCTGCATGATTGGCCATGCATGCAGGATGCATGTGCCCGCCGGCCACTGCATGCGTCTGGTTTGTTACTAGGCCTATTTAATAGGGTGGTTATGGAGTAAATTAAGGCGAATTATTTTCTCTGTGTGCATCCACCAAATTAGAGGATGCGGTACTGGATGCAGACACTCACATTAAACTAACATTCAGAAGAACAAAAGTTCAGCATGTCTATGCATCTCAATGATTCACCATACTATAACCAATATACAAACTGTGAGAAGGTGTGGAAATAAAGAAAATCGGTCGATGCTTCTCTGAGCAAAGGGCCTCCCTGCGCATGCATTAATTTCCTGGGCATGCTTATTTCTTCTCAATGTTGCGAGCACTTTGAGCATGTTGGCAACTCCACAGCTATCTAGCTGCCTCATCTTGCAATTGATGCTGACACATTTGCAGCAAACACATGAGGCAATAGAGATGACTCAACATGGGTCCATATTGTGCAGTTCCCCTGATATCCTATTCATTGTCCTGAATCTGAAAAGATAGGAAAACAGTAGATATACTTAAACGGTGTTGCAAAACAGTAGCACATATCAATAGCTCGGCATGACAAAACACGATCATCTGGACAAAGGGGATACTGACCTGCCTGAGGAAGATTACATATAATTTCATAAGTCCTTGGTTGATTTCCACCTTCGGCTGCACTGCTTGTTTGCTCCTCCAGACATGACAGGATCGTTCCGCACTGCATTCAGCAAGTCAACGTACGAATAAGCTAATTTCATCTTAGGGTGGTCATTGTACCTAGTTACGAATGTAGGAATACCTGGAGCACCATGAGGTTAGCTGACAGCAAGTAGATGCATCCATATAAATTTTGTGCGGTGGTACCAAAATTGAGGTTTGTATCCCTTCCTGTTATGAGAATTCTTCTTGAAGTTGGTAGAATGTGACGGCTTGTTCTTTGCATCAAACTTGCCTTTCCCCTGAGATTTGTTCTTGTTGTTTTGGGGCTGGTTGGGCTGGAAGTTCTTCTCGTGTACCATGTGGGAACTAGAAGCTCCCTCGGCGACCCGAGCACGTGTGTCTTTTGCTCTCGCCTTCTCCTCAAAATCAAGAGTGCTAATGAGATCCAAAACAGAAAACTCATGTCTCTTGTTTTTTAGAGAAGTAGCAAAATTGTTCCACAAAGGTGGAAGCTTGGCAATGATGGTCCCAGCAACAAATTTGTTCGGCAACGCACACTTAAAGTACTCAAGTTCCTTAGAGAGTGACTATATCTCATGAGTCTGCTGAACAACAGAGCGCTCATCAGTCATCTTGTAGTCACAGAATTGCTCCATGACGTACAACTCGTTGCCAGCGCCCGAGGGCCCAAACGTGGCCTCGAGCGCAGCCCACATGTCTTTGCCGCTGTCAAACAACATATACAAATCCACAATGGATTCATCAAGAACACTCAGCAGGGCGGCTTTGAAGAGGGTATCCATGTTCTGAAAAGCTTCCTGCTGTGTAGGATTAAGATCGCCCTCAGGCTTACCCTTAGTGGCGTCATAGCAGCACATGATCTGAAACCAATATACTGCTCTTGTGCGCCACCTTTTATATTGCACCCCCTTAAACAACTCGGAGTAAATTGCATGTGATCAGGTTTTTGGATTGGATTGTTGAATATATGAGCAATTTAGTATGAGATTTAATCCAAATCAGCAGTAAATAGATCATGACAACAATTGCAAACATCAAAGTAATGACGTAGACTAAACCAGGAGGACAGAATCACATACTGTATAGCGGGAGCAGAACCGATGTGGTTGATGTTGTCACTCATATCATTGATGAAGAGGTTACCGAGGTCGGGGAAGAAGGCTGCCGTTGAGGAAGTCGTCGCTGGCAGCAGTCACAGGAGTGTGCTCCCCAAAAACCTAATCGCCCCTCTCCCGTACAGGATCACGAAAGGCGAGGTTCGGAGGACTGCTGTCCCTTCTTGCGGTGCACGCTGGAAGGAGGCTGGAGAAGAATTGCGTGGCGGCGCTAAGATCTGGAACGGTGCGAAACCATATGATACAGCGGCGGCTAGGGTAGAGCATGTCGGGTCGGAGTATAATAGTAGGCCTTTGGCCCCCAAACCCCACGTCGAAGTCAGTAATAGCTCAAAAAAAGTCAATAATAGCCCCACCAAGGTTTGTCTAAAAAAACGGAGTAATTAAGGCGTCTGTTAGTCCCTTTGGTATAAATACAATATCATTAATAATGGCCCTACCTTTTGTCTCACAAAGTAGAATATGTTGGAGTACAACCGGCTACATGTTTACAATCCGCTTCTCTTCTCTCTCCTCTTCTCTCTCCTTCAACTAAGCACAAATACTATATTTAAATCCTTATAGCCTGCTTATGTCATCCAATTATAGTAGTACTTGTTCTAAAAGTTACTATCCACTGTGTAGTCTGAAATGTCGGGCATGCAGCGGGCGGTGCCCTCGGTCGGCGCATCGCTTCAACGACGGAAGCAGTGAGAGGTCGCTTCGCCCTGACTTGCCATCAATGTGGAGCGGCGGGCTCAGCTGGCGTCGGGCGGGAAGCGCGCGCGGGAGGGGGGAGGGGTTTTGTTGGGCCAAGAAGGTGAGAAGCCAACTTGGGATCAGTCCGGACGGGGAAATATCATGTGCTCCCATACTCTGCATATGACACTAGTGTATGCTACTACTCCCTCCTTTCCGGTTTATAGAGATGTTTAGAGTAACATAGTAATATGTTACAGTACAAGTTACTCCCCACTATGACCAGCCTTGGCCTCTCCCAGTGCTCCACCATGTATAGCTGCTAAGCCTGCCACGTAGGCATAAAATATGATGTGGCACCAATAAACTAAGCACCTATGCATTGAACACTTGAGTTACTAAGCCATTTAATGCACTTAGCACCTCATCGAAAGAGCATTAATAGTATAGCCAACTGCTGGCTATAAGCCTACAGCCCATCTTATAGTCAACATGTACTACAAATTGCCTAGGAGCACGTGCTAGAGCTGGCTCTTCACGAAGAGCCCACTTACCTTCTCTCTCCTCTTCTCTTTCCTCCAACTAAGTAGAAATATACTACTGTTTATTCCTTATAGCCCGCTGACTCAGCTCTATTGTACTTGCTCTAAGCACATCTAAGCACTTGCTAGCATCCCCTTGACCGTGGACCTTGACGGTGTATGTCACCTTGTGTCTCATAATTTTCCTCGTCATCATCTGAGTCCTAGAAGATCTCACCCACATCATCATTAGCATGCAGCCGCCTTGATAGACAACATGCGCAGAAGGAGTAGAGGTGACTGGGGACGCACCACCACCACGTCGTGGGCACTCCATATGTGCTCGTGTGCGTGCAGCGTGCGTGTTTTTCCATCGATGCTAGCTCTAAGGCCGAGGCTGCGGTCGTATTCGTCTCTGACTAGTAGTTGAGCAACGACGGCAAAGAGGTGCTGCAAGAGATGCGTATGCACCATTGCGTGTGAGCTTCGCCGTAGCACGATGAACCGGACGTCGCCGCGGATGGCGCACGCCTCCATGCAGCCGAGTGTGTGAGCATGCATGTGTTATTCACGTGCATTCTACGGCCGAGTGTGTGTGCATGCACGTCTTGTGTACGTGCGTTGTGTGCTCCATGTTGTGCGTGTATGTGCATTAGTTGGATCGGATGGAGTTAGTGTGTTTGCTTGTGTACATATTTTAGAGTGTAGATTCACTCATTTTGTTTCGTATGTAGTCCCTTATTGAAATATCTAAAAAGACTTATATTTGGGAACGGAGGGAGTATAAAACATCTTCAACTTAGCATCCTGATGTACCATTTCTAGTGGTTAGCGAAAAGTTCATGTTCTTTTAGTTGTTTATAGGTGGGCAGGCGGCAAAAAATAGGGGAAAACGCGCAAGGTTCCTTGCAGACGCTCCACCGCGAGGTTCCTTGCTCCTCCTCGGTCGTTGGGAATCTATGCTCTTCAACTCTTTTCTTTTACGTGAGCTTTGTCCATCCTTTTCCCAACAGCGAGACATCTAGCATCAAGGTGCACGTGTCATGTAAGAAAATGGAGATAATCAGATAAGCAGTGCGTAAG
>NC_057801.1:175161686-175170565 GCF_018294505.1 Triticum aestivum | reverse complement strand
CCCTTTTCCGTAAGTGAGTCGTGCACTTCGATGGCACCTACGCAATATGTTTTTCTCCTCGATAGCACATGAATGGCACGTGAATAGTGCACGTACTCAACGACGGAGCACGGGATGGTAGCAATGACATGGTCAGCCCTTTTTGGAGAGAGTACGTACTACTAGTAAATAACTTTGATGTGTCCCTCAACTCGCAGAATGACGAGAAGCTTGATTACGCCTTCTCCCTCGCCAACGCGTGTGCGGCAGCTCACAGCACGAGGAGAAACTTTTGCTTACAAGCGGTGGACGTGCAGCAGTTCATTTGGTGTCAGATTGCCAGAAGCACTACTGTAGAACCATCGACTTCCGGAAGAGGCGAAGAGCCAAGCGCAAGGTTACCTACTAACCTTAGGCTAGGCGTAGTGGGAGTAACATAAGTAGAGGTACCTCCTTTTTTTATTCTAGAAACAACCACACGCGAATATCAAGGTGCTGGTTATGTAGAACAAATTTCCTGCAGTCCGTGCTCAGCACTCCTCTATCTCTCTTCTCAGCCATCCAGCGGACGCACGGAGCCCATCGTCTGTTTGCTCACATGCGGCCCCACATGTCAGTGAAAACGCAAGAGGACCCACTGAACCTGCACATCTTTCACCTCGACATGCTGGTGATGAAAAACAAATCCAAGAAAGATCTTCGGTGGCCGCTTTTGGAGTTACTCAAGAGTAGTAAGATTCTATTTATAGTTTAACCCAAGATGCACATCTCGTGGCTTCAACTTATCAACTACCACTCTGTTTTCTTTCATGACACGACCTGGATGTTGGATGTCCCACGTGTCGGCAAAAGGAGGAAGAACCTGACCAAATCTTCGGTTGTGCTCTTGGATTAGACTAGTTGTGCTAACTTAAAATTTTTATTGTGTACTCCCTCCGATCCAAAATACTTGACTTCCATTTGTCCAAAAATGGATGTGCCTATATACTAAAACATGCCTAGATACATATATATTTTGACAAATACTACCTCCGTCCGGGTTTATTGGTCCCCATTATATTTCGTGCCAAATTTTGACCATAGATTAAACTAACAAAATGTTTACGCATGTCACCAAACATTATATTTTTGAAAACTATGTTCAAATATGAATCCAATGAGATAATTTTTCTTGACATGCATTAACATTTTGTTAGTTAAATCTTTAGTCAAAATTTGACACAAACTACAAAGGGGACCTATAAACCAGGACGGAGGTAGTAGAACGGAGGGAGTAGAATGGATGCAAGTTTTTGTATTGGGAAGAAGAGTACATTCATATATTGATAGAGCGTTGGAGTTGGCCTTACAAGTGGGACCGCAGTTGAGGAAACCGACTATCGGCAAACCCCCACCTCGCCCGCCGCACGATGGCTGAGTTAGAGAAACGATGAGATTGAAGAGATTGCTCTAGCATGGACTCCAAGAAATATGGTGTCAGATGGAAGTCGTGCTGGTGGCGTGTGCCGTACTCCTAGACGTGAATGCTTGTTCTGGCCCATGCCACCCTACTACTCCTACTACTTACTATATAGTACTACTAGTATCGAGGATTCGAGGTGCTGGTTACGTAGTACAATATGGATACAGTAAAAACACCCGCACGACGCATGAAGCATGTGAAGCTAGTACAAATAGTGTACTACTATTGTTGATGATTGGCCTCATCCGATAACCTATTGCAATGCACGTACAATTATGTATTCGGAAAATATATTTTTGCCTCGTCGCACCACTCACTCACAGAAGCAACTCGAAAGCCATTCATAAATTTAGTAAGTTTATCACAGGCATATCATTTTAGGCTAGTCATAGTGGAGAGTAACTTACACTAGTAACATCCATATGTTACTAGTCTATGTTACTACCTTCATAGTGGATAGTAACATATGTGTGGTGTCATGCAAGCCTTCATTTATTTAGGTGTAGACTCATCTTGTCTCGGGGTGCGTTATGTTACGGTATCTACCTATGTTACTATAACCCCCTCTCTCTTCTTTAATTGTCTGCCACATAAGCATGTTTTCGAGTCCCAAGTATATGATACCGCTTATGTTACTCCCACTATGGCCAGCCTTATTACATACAATAGGTCATCAACCCACATTGACAACGAGGATACATTATAAATACTAAAGTTTTCACCACACAACAAATAACAAGCAATGAAATGAACTTCAACTCAACCATTCCTCGGCGTTGGAAACGCTTGCTTTGAACCACAAGTGATTCTCTGGGACGGGGCATCTATTGTCGATCTCGAGACCAACGCAGGACAGATCATCCAGGCTGAAGCGGCCTACTATATCAGTACCAGGGTAGGGAACCACGCTAGTGTCTGAGGTATAGACACAGTTGCTTCTCATAAATGATGCTAGTAACGTTGTGTCAAGAGCAGTTGTATCGCCTTTCACCATCATCGGATAGTTTTGTCCAAGGAAGAGCGAGTTTTCTCCAAGACTATCAATTCTGTACCAGGGAGAAGGTGTTGGCGCTAGCACACTAGTCCATCCCGAATACCATGCAACGGGTGTTGGAATAGGTCCGGAGAGTGCGACCATGGGAGACTACACCTGCTTCCTTGGCAGTAACATCATCAGTGGGTTGTATACACACGAGAAGAGGTGATCCATCGGAATTAGTTGCCAGGCGCCAACGAGTATATGGGTGCTGCTCGTCCTCATGCTCGTGATCATCACCATCGTCATCTCCCCCTTGGTTATAAAAATTTTCAAGTATAGGTGGTGGAATTTTCACAGGACCTTGGAAACACAAGAAGAAGGTTAATTAGTAAAGGGAAACTTGCTAACCCGCATGCATGTGGATGAAACAATTATAATTACGGTGGAAGACAAACGTACCGAAATCATAACGATTCCATGCAAAAACAGTGCCACGAGTGGTGGCAGCAAACACAAGGCCCTCGTATTCAATTGCTTCACAGTACTCGTTCGTGTACAGAAACTGATTTTTGAGCAATGTCCATCGAGTCAAACCAGCAACGACGGCAACAAGCTTGTCGAAGATAGCAACAACTTCATAGTTGTTGTAATTCCAAGAGCGAGTGGGAACTCGAGAAATTGCTATCTTCCATAGAAGACAGTCACCATGATTGTATTTGAACGTGCGTACAATACCGGTGTGCTCAACCTCTGGGCAGTCTGCTGAGATTTTTGGAAGTGGAACCCGGTCACGAGTGTACACATTCACAAGTTCCCACTCGCAGTTGGACCCAATGTAAACAACCCAATCTCCATTTGCGCCTGCCCAGGCCTTGCCCTCAAGCGATGGCATCTTAACATCATACGTATCATTATCAAGCGGCATCAACTTGCACAGGGCGAGGCCTCCATCGTGACGGCGCCGGTCATCAGGGTCACGGCGAAGAAGATAGGGGAGATCAAACCGTTCCTTGACTCTTGGGTTCCTTGTAATGATGTTATTAGTTGAGTCAAGAATGGGCTTGAATGAACCTGCCATGCTAGCCGAGGTGATGACGTCGCACCGATCAATGAGTTCCTCACCACGTCATCTTTCAGATCGGGGCAAGAATAACGGGGTCGTTTCCGTCCTGTTCCCTCCATAGAGAAGACGATCGAACAATGGCAGAAGAAAGCGTGAAGGGCTGAAGGAAAATGGAGGAGGGAGAGGAAGAGCGTGCGACAGCAGTTCCAAATCGAGAGGGAAAGGCGAAGCGTCGGTGGACGGTTGCCAGTTTTCCACGGTTCACGAAGGGGCGCCCCGGCCTACACGTTGGTTCGGAAATACTCCTACTACTCGCCGTCATCTCACTGATATGTTGGAACGGGACCACATGTCAACAAAACATGGTGTGTAATTTCTCGTGCAAAATGCGATCTGGCCGCGTTGGCCGAGGTGCCGCATTAGTTTTTTTTTGAAAGTTTGCCGCATTAGTTATCGACCTTTATTTTTTTTAACATGCAATCTGAATGGATAGCTCCTGTGGTCATCACACATGAGCGGATATAGTGATGGTTGATTCGCTCGAGCAACTTTACTGTGGGAATATGGGAGTACCAGCGGATTCAAGGAACAGAGAAATGATGGTTGCTTCATCCGAGCAACTTACTGTGGCGAAGGTGGGGCTGTGTGATTTGACTGCTCACTAGTCATTACTACTGTGGCGCAACGACCGGGGTGAATCTTTCCCTGAAGTTGTGTTGTGCACTCAATATTGCTGCATGGCAGGTGGAGCCGCATGAAGGATGTCCAACATGTCAGCGAAACGAAGTTGAATTGTTTCTGGCATTGCTATCAATCCTTCAGGATTTGTTTATATGTGTGCATAATTTTGATGAAATTGTACTGTGATGCTATGAAGGTTTCAACTTTGGTTCCCGCAGGAAAAAAAAGGTTTCAACTTAGGATTCATGTGTCTTGCCTCGAGATTATCTTGTTACAACATTCCATCAAATACAAATGAAACTACCATGGCTAATGCATCTCAATGGTTCGCAGATCAGCGCCAATTTTCACATCACAACTGAAGACAAAGTTGTGAGAAGGTGTACAAATAAAGAAAAAAATATAATTGATCGATGTTGTTCGTAGGCATGGCTCCATTTCCTTGGCACAGTGTTCATTGCTTCGCAGCTAGTTTCACCCAGCTTTGTAGCCAAAAAGAGGTGTATGAAGGACACCACAATCCGATCATTTTGTGCAGCTCCACTAAAATCGGGCGGACCATCCCTGTTTGCAAAGATATCCAGTCAGTGTGATTACAATAATAGTGGAACTAGATGATGAAACATAACACACATAAATAGAAGCCGATCACCTCTACGATCTCTCTTTAGGACTAACTTCTTGTCGGAGAAGATTAGGCACGGAGTTGGATGAGGAGGATAGCAAAACCAATCCCCCTTTCTGCAATCCCACAGAAATGTAAAAACGTTGCCTGTGTGACATTTTGGCGGAACTGCACAAAACACTCTTCAGAAAAGTGATTTGTGCAGTTCACCAAAAGGTCGCAATAGCAACGAGGTGAAAATGGATAGCCCTGTTTGCAAAAGGAGGTCGAAAGGAAACAATTACTGCCCAATAACATGAGTTGAAGACACATACGCCGACAAAAAAGAAGCATGTTCCATGTAAAAAGGGAAAGATAGCACATGGTGGTTTATCAAAAATGGTTTGAGGACGAGATTGCAAGATGGAAAGTACACCGGCCGAGATACGATTTAAGCAAACAACTAAAGAAGATCCACATGCAACAACCTGGGAAGATGGGCAGTGGAGCAAGGCCAGAGGAAGCTATACCTGAGGGTCATCGGGATGTTACTAGGAGGGCGCCGGCGGCCGGGATCTGCCCATACTGCGGCAGCGAGCAAGTGGCGAAGGCCCTACTGCGCCGGAGCTTGGTCAGAGAGAACGGCGGGTACCGCAGATAGGGATGAGCTGCCTCAACGCCGTCGAACGGAGAGACGATGCACATCCTCCCTTTCCGCCTGCGGACGGGATGCGGCCGGATCACTGACCAATGCTAAGAGAGAGAGGCCACGGTCGCCTTGTGTGAGATTGCGTGACGAGACTCACGAGAGACAAACCCATTTTTCCATTTTCCCCACGGCAATCGTTTTATATTCTAGGCATGGTACCCGACCCTCCTTCGAGTAAACAACTGCTACACGCGTCAAATTATCACGTGGGCTGCCCTTTTGTACAGAAACGAACTCCACCGTGTACCCACGCGGGTGTGGTCGGGAACGAGACGTGAGTACGTGTGTCCTGCGTGCACTTCTTCTTTAGGTGTAGGTATGTACGTGGGTGGGTGTGAGAGAGATGGTTTGTGCGAAACAGAGGCAATGTGTTGATGATATCTCAATCAGAAAAAACGTAACATATGCAATGTGTGTGAAACGGAGTCATGGACGTGAGATATCGATAGAATTGAAAACAGGGATGAAGTGTGTGGCTGCGCGATCGATAAAGAGTGCCATCGAATTTGTGTTTGCCCACGTCAAAGATACAGGGTGGCTGGCCTACTGGAATTTGAGAGGGCAGAGGTGCAGTTCTTCTCCGTGGCATGGATACCTACCTACAACGTTCGACTATCGGTGTGCGTGGGGGGGGGGGTAGAGACCGGTCGACTAGTATATGTCTGGGGAAGGAGAGAGACCTAGCTATGTATTGAGGGAGATCGATCGACATCCATGGATATATGTAGCAGAGGGATAAGGTTGGGAAAAAGACAAAGGTAGAGCGTCGGAGGGTTTGTGGTGGAGTGGCGTCTCACAAATGGTGGGAGAGGCCTGCTAGACAAACGGAGGGTATGAGTGCAATATCAATAAGAGAGGGCGGGGGATGTCTGTCTGTCTATGCACGTGCGTGTGAGATACGGGTCGGGAGGTATTCAAGGATGATGAGGCGAGAAGATATGGTTGTGGTAAGCATGCGTAACGACATAGGAAGATCAACCATCGTGTGTCCGAGAAAAGGAGAGACATAACTAGCGAGGTAAGTGTATCGGTGCTTGGTGAAAACGAATTATAGTCGACCTGGCTATATGTAGGGAGATCAGTTCATATACACGCCTGCATGTGTTAGAAGCAAATAAGGTCCGTAGAGGCAGACAGGGGGAGAGAGTGTGGCTAGGAGGTGGTGCGAGAGGCCTACCATGTCGAGGGGGGAGGAGTGTGCGAGCATGTGACTAATGAAAAGAGGGGCGGGAGTGTGCACCTGCGTGGAATCGTATTGGACATATGGGGGCATGGACGGTGAGAAGAGAAGAGGGGAAGTATATATGTGTTTGTTGTAGGCACACTTGGCTAGAGAGGTATATCGACCAGTGTGTGCCAGAAAGAAGGAGCCGGGGGCCTACACACACCGCTGGTGGACGACCTAAAGAGAAATAATGAACGTGCGCGATGGAGGGGACGCTAAGGGTGTGTGAGGGGGGCGGGCGTGTGCATGCATGATAGAAAGTTAGCACTAGCTAGCTACAAATAGAAGAGGATCGTGAAGGTGTAAGAGACGAACAAAGATCATAATTCATTATTAAAAGGTGGATACGGATACTTGAGAAGATATCATAATGTACAACATTGATTATAATTTGGGCTAATGTGTGGCTTTTGCAACTCAGGTCTAAATACTTGTCATAATGTAGGGGGCGGGGCACTATACTTTGTGTGATAAACACGATGTACGTATGGAACATGGTTTAGATTATGAATATATAGTTAGTACATCAAATGTACTATTATTTGGAATCAACATCAAGTGTATTCAAAAAATAGAATTTGAGTTCATGTAGTACAAATAGTTCATATCTATCTCTATAGTAATCATGTGGTCTGTTATTAAGGTAATACACGAATGATGGTTGAAGTTGGCAACAATCATGATTGTAGATTCTTATTGAAATAGAGAAACGAATTCAAATTTAGTTCGAATTGCAGCGGTAGTATAGACATTTGGAATGCACTAAAATGTTGGTATGAGTAGGTTACATGCATTATACAGCAAAGCGAAAAAAATTAATCGGACATAACATGGATTCATACTCCCTCCTTCCATCTATATAGGGCGTAATGAGATTTTTAAGACCACCTTTGACTATTGACAAGATTAATAGTACATGACATGCACAATGTGAAAATTATATCATTGAAAGAACCTTTCACAGACGAAGTTAACGGTGTGCTTTGTGTAAGTTGCATGTCATATATCATTGCTCTAATATTTGGTCAAAGTTAGCATCGAAAAACGCATTAGGCCCTATATAGATGGAAGGAGGGAGTAGCTTTGAATAGCATTTGTATAGTAAAACGGGGCAAGACTCTCTCTTTGTGTGGTGTGAATAGTTTTATTTTTTCATTTTCTTTTTGGTTGAGGGAAGTGTGAATTTATTTGGTAGGTACAAGTACAGTATTACTACACGTTAGGCTTATCCCTAAAATTCAACCTACGTCTTGTTATATCCCGAAAATTCAGATATCGTGCTCCCAAAACTGGCGCCTTCACAACCCGCGCCTCGCTATCCCGAAATTACAACGCGCGCGAAAACTCCCTCCAGTTGCCAAATCCCGACACGCGAAATCCCCCTTCTAACCCTGAGCCGAAAGGGCTGCTAGTTCAAATTGGTGGGGGGTACTTTTGTAACACTCCCTACATTTTGGACAAGCGCGTCCCTAAGTCATTCTTCACCCCCTCCCATCGCCCCCTTTTCGCCATTCGAAATCCCAGGCCGCCATAACCTCTCCGCTCCAGCCGTGAAACCCCACCCTCCTCCGTCCGACACGTCACCGCTGCCCACCCGGAGCCTCTTCCTCGACGACATCGTCCACCGCAATAGCTCGACGTCCCTCGTCCACCTCCTCGGATGAGGATCCATCGTCCATCTCGCCGTCCCGCCGGTTCAGCCGCCCCGTCCTCCACCTCCAAGGAGCTGCTCCATCCCCACAGCGCCGCCTTAACCTGCTCCACCAAAACCGCAACATCCTCACCGACTCCTCGGACGAAGCCGAGGCCTACTCGGCGCCACCAAAGAGGTTGTACACTCATCGCATCGCACCTTCTCCTTAACTCGACCTCCCGGTGCCGACGGTGCTCCATCCCACACCCCCATGGAGCGGCTACCTTGACGCCGGTGCCGCGGACGACATCTCCACGGCAGCTCTCCCCCAGTGCGAGGCCCCTTCAGCGGCAGCGTCCAAACCAGCCGGATCTGCTACTGCTGCTCTGGCTCTCGCTCGCTTGCTCGCGCTGCAGCTGCTGCTCCGGCTCGCTCGCTCGCGCTGCTGCTGCTGCTCCGGCTCTCGCTCGATCGCTCGCTCGCCCAGCTGCTGCTGCTGCTCTCCCCCTCGCTCGTGCTGCTGCTCTGCTTCGATTAAGCCACA
>NC_057801.1:175137276-175161366 GCF_018294505.1 Triticum aestivum | reverse complement strand
AGTTAAGGAAGAACCACCCGCAGCGGGGACGGGGGCTCGCCGGAGAGGTACCCCACTATCTATCTTAGGGTTCAGGGTGGGGGGGCGGGGGGCCTAGAGGGCTGGCCGGGGCGGCGGTGGCGAGTTGTTTTGGGGCGGCGAGGCGGCGCTGGGGCCGGCGGTTCGGCGGTGGTGGCAGGCGGCTCAGGGGTGTGCAGATTGAAGATGAACTGCAGGCCCTCCCTAAACTACATGTCAAGTGCCTCTCTGCTACCATTGCGTTCAGTTTCGACAGTAGCATTCAGATTCCACAGTAAATTTTAGTTTCGACAGTTAAGTTCAGAGTCAACAGTTTTACCTCATCTGTTGTAGTCACGTGGTTTTTGGTGATGTTAATTTTACATCCATTTTTCATCATCTATTGGAGATGCTATTAGAATCCCACTTGAGATTGACGATGTCTGTCTTGTGCTGCTTTAGCCTTGACGTCTTACGGCTCACCGGAGCTGCTCCAACGATAGAACGATCCATCACAACAGAGCAGTGTCCTGGACGCCGTCTACAGATTCCTCAGATCTTCCTCCACACCTCCGACAACCACCTCTGCCTCAACTGCTTCAGCGACCAACCCAATGATGCTGAGGTCGACACGGCTACGGCAAAGAGGTTGTACACTTGTTGCGTCACTTATTACTATACATTCACGTCGATCCATTAGGGCTATTTTGGTTCAACAGAAAAGCATAGCAATAGGGAATTTTCCAATGGCACTCTACTATTCATTCATGCATTTTGTTGAAAGGAATGAAGCAAAACATCCACCTGGACCTACTTTTCAAAATCCTATGCATGAAAACAAGACCAGGTGCATTAGTGCCAGAATAACATTCTTACTGTACACGCTTTCATATGGTTTCTCTTTATTTTGGCCATGTTTCTTTGCATTCCTCTGCTCTTCCAATTCCTGTAAACCAAACACCCAAGTTGATAGAAATCCTGTGTTTACAAATGCTCTGTTTACCATGTGCATTTTCCTATCCTATTCCGGTGTTTTTCCTATCCCTGCATTTTAAGAATCATGCAAGCCAAATGAGCCCTTACAGAATTACTTCAGTTACAGGTACGTGTCGAAGGAAACTTTGTGTCGTTTGTCCTGCTCCTGCCGCGACGTCGTCCACCTCACCTGAGCTGCTCCATCAACAGAAGCATCCACCAAACCAGACATCACGACTCCTAACCGTCTTTCGCCGCCTCAGATCTCCTTCCCTGCCACCGGCATGCACCCCAACAACATCACCATCATCGACTCAGCAGATGAACCTGAGGAGTACACGGGTCCACAAGAGAGGTCGCACTCTTTTGCTTCTGCTTATGTTATGCATTGCTTAAACTTACGTGCTACTTTTTCGTCCTGTTCAGCTCTTGGACTCCCAACTCAGGTCCAAATTCATGTTCAAACTTGAGTTCTAAATTAGTTGTGGGGCACATATCGAGGCAGCAACGAATAGTATGTCTGTCTAATATCTGGTCCCCTAGGGTATGCCTATGTTGTTCATCTTGGGTGGGAAACAAATAGTAAAGCAATCATCATCTGTCTTTTTATTAATTTAAAGCAATCATCAGCCTGCTATCATTATTTTTGGATCCATCCACTGGTTGTTACCATCACTCTAAATTTTTGCATGCTCTCCTTACATAATCTCACCATATTTTTTCGTATGCATGTCAGATATTGTACACAGTCATGCTGAACATGTAGAGAAAAAGAGAAGAGTTTTGCGCTGCAATACAATGTCATACAGACATCGCCCCATGGTGGGTTCAATGGCAAACCCTCCCCACCCCTCTCCAGATTGTAATCCAGAGGAAGATATCTGTTCTGAGGCGGATTCAGACACCGCTGATCACTCCTATTTACCCGCCAAGGTGTTTGCTCTACATTGGCATGATGATGTTAGTCACATCATGCATATGTTGCCTTGCAGTGGATACTTTTGACATCATATATGTCATCTGCTTAGTTTAGACATGTTCTGTAACGCCACTTGTTTAGTTTCTAATCATACATGGGAATTATGCAGTCTCATGTCTTTTAGCCAGCCATAATATATGTGAAATGTGCAATGCCATCCTGTTTAACCAGGCATCATATATTTGAATGATATCTTGCCCATCCTTTTCTTCATTACATTTCCATTTGTCGACAATGTTTGTACATTAAACGACTCTTCCTGTGAATCAGCCATTTGGGTGGGAGATGGAAAAATCTGGAGTGAAAACAAGGCCTTCAGAGCAGACAGTGCTACCTGTCGAAGCAGATCTCTTGTTGGGTCCCGATAGCTCCTCAGAGATGGATTCAGAGACAGATGACCAGTCCTATTCCCCTACTGAGGTGTATGCTCTAACTTGACATGGTTATACTGCTCGTATCATGCATACAGTGTCTTGCATTGCATAGTTTAGACATCATATACACAATATTCAACACCATGTTCTTAGTTCAGACATCATATCGAATGCCCTCTGTTTAGCATATAAATCACATATGTGAATTAAATGATGCGATCCTGATTACTTAGATAACATGTAGATGAACTATGTCATGCGATCCTGTTTTGTTATTCATCATATCTTTGAATTATGTTATGCTATGCTATCCAGTTTAGATAGACATCATATATGTGAAATTATGTCATGCTATCCGTTTTAGTTAAACAATATACATGTCAACTATTTCATGCCCTCTTTTTTCCACACTATCTATTGCATCTGTCTCTCATACAATGTCTGTACATTCAACTATGTTTCCTGTTTATCAGCCATTTGAATTGGAGCGGGTGATGCCAGTATCTAGCGGAATAAAAACACGGTCTTCAAATGAAACAGTGCTACCTATTGGTGGAGATAGCACCCCGGTTGTACATGCACAAGAGCCAGCCCTACCACACATAACCCAAACTCTCGCAGATTGTACCCCTACTGTGATGGACAGAGAACCAGCTTCACCCAATCTAACCCCAACCCCAACCGATAGTAACCTAGTTCATGTTGACATAGCACCATCTCCACCACAGAGCTCCCAAACAAGAGCAGTTAGTAAGGCAGCTCCAGTTCCCAAAGGGCCAGTACTATCACGGCGAACCCCAGCTCCACCAGTTAGTACGCCTATTCCCGTGGAGGAAGCACAACCAGCCAGTCGTAGTTTAGCAACTATCGCATTTGATGTTGTTTAATCGTATGTGCGTATCTTCCCATTTTGGAAATTATACTGAAGATGAAGGAAAATGCCAGTTGCAGGTGTTTGTCCAGGAGTTATGTGTAAGTAATGTTATTCATGGCAATTACTTTGCTTCGTCCCATACATCCTACCTCCATGATGGTTATAATACAGCAAATTTTCCCATTTTTCTCTATAGAGAAGGACCGATTTGGAAACTCATGATGAGGTAACCTGTGCTAATACCTCTGCTATCTTCAAGAATGCTTGGTGGCAGTATCGGAATTACCTGAAGAAAACGTACTTCACCGGCAAAGAAACTCATCAAATTCCCTTACGTTCTCCTGAGACACATTTACTGGACGATGACTGGGAATGCCTTGTTCTGTACTGGTCCCGAACCAAGAATGTGGTAAGGTCTATGAGCTCATTTTCTATTTTTTAAGTATTATATTCTTGCGTCTTACTGTACTCTGTTCATGTAGAACAAGTGCCTAAACCTGAAGAACAACTGTTCTAATTTAAGATTCCATTGCTATCATAGTTCAAAAAAGCGCTAGGCGTTAATTGTGCATTTTGCCACCGCCTTGCACTTTACTGACCAAAGCGCATTCTTATGCGCAGTTATGCACAGATTAAGCGTAGTTATGCGCAATGCGTTTTGCTAACGCCTAGAGCCTAGGTGCGCTTAAGCGCTCGCTTAGGCGTGCCTTTTTTATCTATGATTGCTTTGCTCTTGTATCATTGTATTTACTCATACAAACTTATTTTTAAATTAAAGGATCCAATCAAAACTCCAATGGCACGGCAGGTATGTTCACGCATGTTTCTTTAATAGGTTTGCTCTTATCAATAGCTCTTTTGATTTCAATTTCAATTGTGTATACAGTTGACTTTCATATCATGCACATTACTAGCATCACAACAGAACCAATAGTGTTGTTGTACATGTAGACCCGTGGTACCCATCTGAAATCTTGTTGTTCCGTGTAGTTTCCCACGCTTTGTATTCTTTCACTGCTGCTTTGTCTTGAACTGATATGATTTGAACCGTGTCTCTATTTTGATTTGGCAAGACAATGCAGTGACCATAGGACATAGATATATGTTTGTTTGATGCTTTTATTATGTACTAGTACTTGGCAATAGAAGACTTGGTAGTTTAATCCTGTCCACCTTACTAATGAACTGGTTCACCGAAATGAGTTTCATATACTAGTACATGCTAAACTTGTTATGTGTCTGCTTGTTTCTTCTTTTATAATGCTGACAGAATATTGGGGAAGAGTGCCTTATTAAACAATGGTAAAGGAAGAAATGCAAATAAGGTTCAGGATAGTGACACATCCTTGTTGGTCTCCAACAAAGCTGATAAAACAGCTAAGGAAGACTATCTTGAAGACAGCGAGACAACCCCAAAGTCCTGTCTTGGTTTAGTGTTCGAGTTACTGGCCACTACCGCTTGCACAAGCTATTCAAACTCACTATCTGAATCAGTTTGGTTTCTTGAGTCTCAACTACAAGCTGAAAGACATCGATCAGCTGTGCTGCGACAAGAAGCGGAAGGACTGCGGAAGTCCCTGGAGCATTCAGATGCATACTTTCTGGTGCAACAGCAAGCGTTGGAGGATTTTAGCGCCAAACAGGACAAAGCTAATCAGCTTGCTAAGCTTATCGCCAGCATGGTGTACCCAGGATAACGTTTCTTGAGCTCTTCTGAAGTTGTTTCAGTTATGCTCTTGTTTTGCTGCCGCGTTTGTTTGCACTGGTGGCCAATTTTGACGGCCAGTGTATGTAATATACTGCTTTGTTCCCTATATTTGCACTGGTGGCAAACTTTGATGCCCAGTGGATGTAATATGTGTAATAGCGGTAATAGGCTAGCCTTAATTGCTTGCTTATTTATTTCCTTATTGTCTTGTTTAGTTGTTTGCTTGTAGTCACTGCAGTTCTTTTTCTGTGTTTTTCTAGTGGCCACAATAGCCTATTTTTGGTAACTAGGCCAAAATAATCATGGCAACACACGGACTGTTGTAACTATGGGCCTCCTGCAGGCCGTATGATCCATGGGCCTTCGTTCGGCCGTAGGAGCATTGGCCTTCTATACGGGCCGTAGGATCCATCGGCCTTCTATACGGGCTGTAGGGATCAATGGTCCTTCTACGGGCCGTAGGGTCCATGGGCCTTCTACGGGTCGTACTATCCATGGGCCTCTGTCAGGACCCCGACTCGATGTCACATCGATCTAGCCGGTAACACCTCATATCACTTTGCGGCCTCACGCACGATATCCCCACGGGTGTCGCCTTACCTTTGCCCGGGACCGTTTGCGCCTTTTGGCTCACGTATATGATAGTGTCGCTAGCATCCATATGATAAGGAGCCCGGGCTGACATGACTAGTCGTAAACCCAAAGTGGCACAGACTTACAGGGACAGGCATCCATGACCCAGCTTCGAACGTGTCGGTCATCAGCAAGTGGGTCCGGGCTGTAGCACTGGGCTAGCAGGACTCCGGTAAACCGGGCTGTAGCGGGCTAACAGGACTCCGGTACTCAAAGCGTGACATTTCCCCGAAGGGACAGACACAGGAACGAAGAAGGACACATGCCGGCCAGCCTAAGTGTTCCGGAGCAGTAGCAAGCTACCATGGCTCAGTGGAAACACTAGGAGACATTTCCCGGTAAGAGAGGCTACTAAAGATAAACAACTAGATGGTCAGATCCCACACATATCAAGCATTTCAATAACATACACACAATATGCTCGATATGTGCAATACAACATGGCATCACAAAATGACTCTACTACTCAAGTAGTTTATTCAATAGGCTCCGAGGAGCGAGATATTACAAACATGGGTCTCGTGACCCAACACTCAGAGCATACAAGTCAAAGCACAAGCGGAAGCTATCATGTCTGAGTACAGACAACTATAAATGAAAAGGCTGAGAAGCCTGACTATCTACCAGATCCTGCCGAGGGCACAAGATCGTAGCTGAGGTATCAAGCTAAACGTCGAAGTCCACGTGAAACTACTAGCGAGACCGAAGTCTCTCTGCAAAAACATAAAATAGGCAAACGTGAGTACAAATGTACCCAGCAAGACTTACATCAGAACTATCTACATATGCATCATTATCAACAAAGGGGATGGTAGGGTTTGACTGCAGCAAGCCAGCTTTGACTCGGTGGCTATCCTAAACTACGACTGCAAGCGACTCTTTTGAGGTGGCGCACACGAGTCCACATATTCACCATATCAATACACCACTATGGATCCGCTCCCGTCTCCCTACGAGGACGCCATCCATAGCACTCACGCTTATCTTGCGCATTTTAAAGTATCCACTTTCACTTGTCTATGAACTGATATAAGTAATCCAGAAGTCCTTTTCCGCGGACACGGCTATTCGAATAGATGATGTTAACCCTGCAGGGGTGTACTTCTTCATACATGTTTCCACCACTTAGCGTCTGCACACGACATGTGCTCGGCAGACTTCAAGCGAAAGCCGACGTGGGTGTAGACCACGACCTACCTAAACACTTAAGTCTCTAGTCCAGGTTTATCGCCTATTCAGGTTCCATCCGCAGGGAGTCCGGCCGAGGTTTCCCATACGGCCCCGAACGATGTGAACAGGGTTCCCGAGATACCTAACGGGTATTCGGTACACCCGGCCACGTACCTACCGCATCACAGCCCACCCCTACGGTCAGCGCTGTCCACGGCCTCCAGTAGGCTACAAACACCAGAAACTACTTGCAACTCCTGGACAGAGGACTAGGGTGAATAAGAAGTCGAGCGGGGTCATATTTCAGGGCCCAATGTATGGTAGTAGCTGAATCATGGATCACGAACACAGAACTCAGTTCCTGAGGACGGCTGCAATGAGACAACCCACCATGTACTCCTACATGGCCTCTCACCGCTACCTTTACCAAATCGTGTTCACACACTTAGCTCACACACAGTAGGACAGGTTCACACGCCTCTGATTCATCCCCGATGAATCAGACCTGACTCAACTCTAAGCAATAGCAGGCATGACAAACAAACATGAATGAGTAGGCACATCAGGGCTCAAACAACTCCTACTCATGCTAGTGGGTTTCATCTATTTACTGTGGCAATGACAGGTCATGCAAAGGACAAAGGGGTTCAGCTACCGCAGCAAGTAACAGATGAATCGGTGTTGTCCTAATGCAGTAAAAGAGAGCAGGAGCGAGAGAGTAGGATTGTATCGGAATGAACAAGGGGGTTTTGCTTGCCTGGCACTTCTGAAGATAACATTGAGTCTTCATCAGTGTCAACGATCACATCATCGGTATCACGTCTATCGAGAGGGGACAAATACCGGCAACACAGAAAGGAACACAATCAATGCAATGCACAATATGATGCATGATCATGACATGGCAAAATGAATGTGTTTTGAGCCAATGCAACTAGCAACAGATTAAATGAAGTTGGTTTGAATACAAGATTCAAATTCAAACTCCATATGTGATTATTTAAGTGCCCTTTATTTGATTTGTGCTAAACAGCTGCTATAAGTTGTTCTAACATGCATGAAAATGGTACAGATGGATTCCTTGAATTTTTCTGATAATTTTTCATATATAAATTATTTAATTTGGAGTTACGGTTAATTTTCTATGAATTTTAGAAGTTTTAGGCATTTTCTGGAATTTCCTGAATATTTAGAATTAGAATAATTCCAGAAAATGAATTATGGCGTCAGCAGGTCAACGTGGCTGGTCCAGGTCAAACCTGGCCAGTGGGTCCCATCCGTCAGTGACTAACCTAACTAATCTAATTCAGTTAGCGGCCTGGGGCCCATTGTCAGTGTCTATTAAACTAACTAATATTTAGTTAACACTAATCCTAGCCTAATTAACAGGCCGGCCCCACATGTCATGGACACAGGGGGGGTCAAAGGGTCAAACCCCCTGGTCGGCGGGGTCAACTCGCCGGCGTTTAGCCGCCGGCGAGGCTAAACGCGGCGGTGCAGGTGCGGGTTTCACGTACAGGGCACCGTTCGGGGCGCCGTTGGGCGCTATGGATAGCTGGGAGTGGCCCGCGGCGAGTGGTGCAGGTAGTTGGGTTCGGGGTCGCCGGAAAAGGCGCCGGCGACGAGCTTTGGCGGTGGTGGTGGTCGGTGATGCACGGGCGCGTCGCTACGATGCGTCGGTGAGCAAAAGGAGAGGCTGGGCAGCACCTGCTAGGCACGGGGAGCACCACGAGCAGCATGGTGAGGCCAGAGGGGCATGGAGGCTATGCGTGCAGCAGCAATGGCGGACGGTGGCTTCAGTGCTCGTGGGGAACGGCGCTACAGCACGGGGGCGAGCACAAGGAGTTAGGGGATAAGGTAAGTGGCTCACGGCGAGTCAGACGGTGCAGACGGCGGGGCCGGGGAGGCTCTGGATGCGGCGAATCAAGCGACGGAGATCGCCGGCACCGAGGTTGAAGAAGACGTCCGGGGCGGCGATGCAGCGCTCCCCTGGTTGCTTGGCTCGGGGTGGACGAGGAGGACGATGATGCGGAGCTCGGGGATACGAAGAGGGAGCGAGGGAGTGGTTGTGGCTGCGGCGGTGACGAACGGCGGCGACGATGGCGTTCGGCCGTTCGCGGGAGAGGGAAACAGAGGAGGGGGAGGAGCACAGGGAGAATGAGAGGGGCCAGGGGGTGCGTGGCGTCTCCGTGGCGCAGGTCAGGACGAGGGAGGGCAAGCAGGAGGTGGCGGGAGGACGTGGCCGCGGTCGCTCGCGTGCGGGCACGCAACTGCTTCGGGGCGAGGGGAGGAAGACGACGGAGGGGCTGCGGTGGTGGGCTGGGCCAGTTGGCCAGGCCGCCTGCTGGGCCGGCCAGGTGGGCTGCCAGGTAGGTCCAGGTGAGTTCTCTCTCTCTCCTCTATTTTCTGTTTTCTATTATTTCTGCAACTGTAGGGCTTTATTAAAAATACTTAGGCATCTTAAAAAAATCCTGGAATAATCAAGGGCTCTATTTAGATTATTTCCAACAGCCCACACTTATTTTCA
Source organism: Triticum aestivum (assembly GCF_018294505.1). Lineage (NCBI taxonomy): Eukaryota > Viridiplantae > Streptophyta > Magnoliopsida > Poales > Poaceae > Triticum > Triticum aestivum. The sequence goes on along the minus strand of NC_057801.1, from coordinate 175,152,129 downwards.
GAATTATTTGGGCATTTAGAATATTTTATAGCATTTAAATGCCCAAATGCAAATAGAGTATGATTTAATTCAGAGCCCAATATGTCCTGCAAAAATATAAATCATTTTTGGTAGATGCTTTCACCTCTAACCAGAAATGTTGAACATTTTTAGAGGGCATTTTGGGTTTAATGAAAAAGATTTTATTTTGACCCTAGTTGAATTCATTTGGTGCTAGGGTTTAGTCAATCCCCATTTCAGGTTTAAATGAAATTTAAACTGTCAGGACCCCGACTCGATGTCACATCGATCTAGCTGGTAACACCTCATATCACTTTGCGGCCTCACGCACGGTATTCCCACGGGTGTCGTCTTACCTTTTCCCGGGACCGTTTGCGCCTTTTGGCTCACGTATATGATAGTGTCGCTAGCATCCATATGATAAAGAGCCCGGGCTGACATGACTAGTCGTAAACCCAAAGTGGCACAGACTTACAGGGACAGGCATCCATGACCCAGCTTCGAACGTGTCGGTCATCAGCAAGTGGGTCCAGGCTGTAGCACTGGGCTAGCAGGACTCCGGTAAACCGGGCTGTAGCGGGCTAACAGGACTCCGGTACTCAAAGCGTGACATTTCCCCGAAGGGACAGACACAGGAACGAAGAAGGACACATGCCGGCCAGCCTAAGTGTTCCGGAGCAGTAGCAAGCTACCATGGCTCGGTGGAAACACTAGGAGACATTTCCCGGTAAGAGAGGCTACTAAAGATAAACAACTAGATGGTCAGATCCCACACATACCAAGCATTTCAATAACATACACACAATATGCTCGATATGTGCAAATACAACATGGCATCACAACATGTCTCTACGACTCAAGTAATTATTCATTAGGCTCCGAGGAGCGAGACATTACAAACATGGGTCTCACGACCCAACAATCAGAGCATACAAGTCAAAGCACAAGCGGAAGCTATCATGTCTGAGTACAGACATCTATAAATGAAAAAGGCTGAGAAGCCTGACTATCTATCAGATCCTGCCGAGGGCACAAGATCGTAGCTGAGGTATCAAGCTAAACGTCGAAGTCCACGTGGAACTACTAGTGAGACTGAAGTCTCTCTGCAAAAACATAAAATAGGCAAACGTGAGTACAAATGTACCTAGCAAGACTTACATCAGATCTATCTACATATGCATCTTTATCAACAAAGGGGATGGTAGGGTTTGACTGCAGCAAGCCAGCTTTGACTCGGTGGCTATCCTGAACTACGACTGCAAGTAACTCTTTTGAAGTGGCGCACACGAGTCCACATATTCACCAACCAATACACCACTATGGATCCGCTCCCGTCTCCCTACGAGAACGCCATCCATAGCACTCACGCTTATCTTGCGTGTTTTAGAGTATCCACTTTCACTTGTCTATGAACTGTACAAGGGGTCCACGTTTCCATATCCGAGGAATCCGGCTATTCGAATAGATGATGTTAACCCTGCAGGGGTGTACTTCTTCACACACGCTCTCGCCACTTACCGCCCTGTACACGTCATGTACCTCGGCAACCTTCAAGCGGAAGCCGGGCGAGGGAGTCGGCCACGACCTGACTAACCGAACAAGTCTCTAGTCCAGGTTTATCGCCTATTCAGGTTCCATCCGCAAGGAGATCCGGCCGGGGTGTCGCTTACGGCCCCAAACGATGTGTGCAGGGTTCCCAAGCCCACCAACCGGGTGCCACTTGGTACACCGGGCCACTGTGCCTAGTCTGTCCCAAGCCCACCTGTACCGGGTGCCACTTGGTAGACTACTAACACTGCCTACAAACACCAGAAACTAGTTGCAACTCCTGGACAGAGATCATGTTGATTAATAAGTCGAGAGGGGCACTTAAGCATTCCAATGTGTGGTAGTAGCTGGTCATGGATCACAAACACAGAACTCAGTTCCTAAGGACGGCTGCAATGAGACAACCCACCATGCACTCCTACATGGCCTCTCACCGCTACCTTTACCAAATCGTGTTCACACACTTAGCTCACACACAGTAGGACATGTTCACACGCCTCTGATTCATCCCTGATGAATCAGACCTGACTCAACTCTAAGCAGAAGCAGGCATGACAAACAAGCATGAATGAGTAGGCACATCAGGGCTCAAACAACTCCTACTCATGCTAGTGGGTTTCATCTATTTACTGTGGCAATGACAGGTCATGCAAAGGATAAAGGGGTTCAGCTACCGTAGCAAGTAACAGATGAATCAATGTTGTCCTAATGCAGTAAAAGAGAGCAGGAGCGAGAGAGTAGGATTGTATCGGAATGAACAAGGGGGTTTTGCTTGCCTGGCACTTCTGAAGATAACATTGAGTCTTCATCAGTGTCAACGATCACATCCTCGGTATCACGTCTATCGAGAGGGGACAAATACCGGCAACACAGAAGGAAACACAATCAATGCAATGCACAATATGATGCATGATCATGACATAGCAAAATGAATGTGTTTTGGGCTAATGCATCTAGCAACAAGTTAAATGAAGTTGGTTTGAATACAAGATTCAAATTCAAACTCCATATGTGATTATTTAAATGCCCTTTAATTGATTTGTGCTAAACAACAGCTATAAGTTGTTCTAACATGCATGAAAATGGTACAGATGGATTCCTTGAATTTTTCTGATAATTTTTCATATATAATTTATTTAATTTGGAGTTACGGTTAATTTTCTATGATTTTTAGAAGTTTTAGGCATTTTCTGGAATTTCAGAATTAAATTAAATCCAGAAAATGAGTTATGACATCAGCACTGCGTCATGCTTGCGTCAGCAAGTCAACAGGGCTGCCCCGGGTCAAATCTGACGTGTGGGGGCCACACGTCAGTGACACAGGCTAGTTAGTGTCAATGACAGGTGGGGCCGGGTCAAAGGCCACGTCAGCACGGTCAAAACTGACGCGTGGGGCCACTGTGATTAATCTAAACTAACAGAAGTTTAAGCCGTGGTTAATTAAGGGCGTGGGGCCCAGCTGTCAGTGTCACAAGCGGTGGTTAGTGGCTAATTAAGCCAGCCCGTCACTGGCCACCGGAGTTCGGCCGGCGGCGACCCGGAACGCGGCGGAAGTTCACCGGGGTTGCGCTACGGGCGACGGCTGGACGCGCGAAGGGCATCAGAAGGTAGCCCGTGCCCGCGCGCATCTAGGGGGACCCACGAGAGGGCGTGGGGTGGCCGGAGTTGAGCGCGGCATCGACCCCGGCGGCGGCCGGAGCTCGGGGGTTCGCGGGACCGGCGCTGCGGTGTGCAAACAAGACGGTGGTCGCGCTAGTTTTACTCTACGGGACGCAACGAGTGCAACGGACGCAGGCGTGGGACCAAAAGGTCACCGGAGCTTCACCGGCGACGAGCCCGTGCGGCGGAGCGTCTCGGCTCCGGTGGAGGGAGCGGCTAGGGGGCGAATTAGGCAACGAGGCATGGGGAAAACGATGCAGCGGCTCACCGCGGTTCTTCTGGTGCTGCTGGCGAGGCAGGGGAGGCACGGGGTCCGGCGAATCGACGGCGGGGATCACCGGCACCCGAGGTCGGAAACGGCGGCGTTGGAGACGCAGCAGAGCTTCTGGCGCCGCGTGACTCGATGGAGAGGACGACGACGTCGTGGCGGAGCTCGGAAGCGCGTCGGAGAGGAGAGGGGGTGGCTGTGGTCATGGCTACGGCGACGATGGCGGCGAGCTCCGCTCGGTGGTGTGCGCGAGAGGGAAACAGAGGAGGGAATGGGGTCCAGGGGGAGAGAGGGGAGGTGCAGGGGGCGAGGGCGGCTCCGTGGCGTCGCGAGGGAGTCGGGGAGGCTGCCACGGCGAAGCAGGAGGTGGCCGGCGCTCTTCGGGCGCGCGCCACGCCTCGCCTCTGCCTACTGGCAGAGGAAGAAGAGGACAAGGGGGGAGGTGGGCTGGGCCGGCTGGGGGGGAGGAACTGGGCCGGCTCGTGGCGCCAGGTAAGCTGGGCTTCTCTCTTCTGTTTTGTTTTTTTCTAATTATTTCAGTTTTCTATTTTGCAGGTTTGTTTTGAATTTGGTTTTGAAACCAATTCAATTTATTTTGCTTCTGACAATATTTTTAGGAGCTAAAAGAATTAAAACAATGCTCCACAAAAAATATTTCAGAATTATTGGACCTATATTTATTTAACAGTAGATATAAGTCCAATTCAAATAGCTATGATTTAAATTCAAAGTCCCAAAAATAAATCCTTAAAAATGTTCAATATTTTGGTTGGGACCAGAACCCTTACCAAAAATTATCAAACATTTTAGAAGAGCCATTTGGAGCAATGAATAAGATTTCTAGGGTTTTTGCCCCTCTTTTATTTAGGGTTTTGAGGCTTCCAATATTCCTCAATTCAAGTTTCAAAAATATAGACATGATGCACACATGAAGCTAGGCTAGAGCAATGCCAGAAGCTAGGGATGTGACAACTCACCCCCACTAAACAAGAATCTCGTCTCGAGATTCAAGCGTAGGGTAAGGTGAGAGGGGAACGCAAACTAGCACAATCTTCACGATCCAGGTTGCACTTCAAATGAACGTTGATTTGAACACCATCTTTGTCTTGTCGTCTTGCTCTGAGAACTCCAGCTAATCATGACAAGAAGGGGAAAGGAAAAAAAACTCTAGAACAATCGATCTTCGAGAAGACCGAACAACTTAGGATCAACTCATGGGATGAGACATAGAACCATCTCTCGGGTTGAGACACGAGATACACATCAAGAGGGGTGGAAAGAAACGGATGACGAAGGTTCACTAGGTAGACAATAATTCCACACTTAAGAAGGTGGTAATCGATTGTTAACGTAGCGAGGAGTTGAATTGCCATGATACCACGACGAAACATCCTGGAGGAGGGTGATCGTAGGGTATTATCTTAAGTGGCAAAAAGAATTACCTTTGATTCAAAGATCATTGAAACTCTTCATACCAGCATAAGGCAATTCACAACGATCGTTTGGAGGGGGTCGGTAGAATGGCATACTCGGACTTGGATGATGTGGATTACCTTGTTGAAGACAACGTAATGGATGAATTTGCTTATCACCGGAAATGGAAGAGACCCATGGTAGAATGGCACAATGGCGGTGCAAGCTGGGAACAAAATGCAAATGCTGGGAATGATTCTAGTAACTGGGAAAGAACCCAACACTAGAGAGTTAATTCACTGTTTGAATAGGTCATAGCATTGTCGAGGGAACTGAGTGCAAACCCAGTTAGTGCCGATGATAACACGTAGCGCTTGTGCGTGCTCTCAAGAACTTGAGCATTTCCACATTCATCAAGGTTTTACCAACATCCGTGTCAAGGATCCTGGCAACACAACTTGCTACCATGATGAATGGTGATGGAGGATGCAGATGCAAAGGAAGATAATACCTTCTCAGATTTCACCTTAGCGAGGCCAAGGAAATAAAATCTGGATGATCGACCGAGAGACATTTAGCACTCCGCTTCTAATGTTCTCCTTGATGTGCTAGGGTAACCCATTCATAGATATGGTTTGATAACTAGAACATCAAGTAAAGGTCGGACTTCGGGAGCAATAGAATCCATAAGGAACAGTTACGGAGGTAAATCCTACGAAATCCTTATGGGGAGGTGGCCAACTTCCTCAAACAAGATACTACGATAATAGGTCTTCTGGCTGGGTGTGTTGGCCACGACATCCACCTTACCGATTATCGAGAGACCAATATTATAGTTCTTGGGAAATGTTTCAACCATCATATCTGCCTGAGATTCAGATCTGGTTGGTGTCAGGATATTCCAGACTCATCGAGTCTAGGAAGTAAAATGAAAGTTTGCAACACAAATCGACGAGATGACGTTGCGAGATTCTCAGGAAATGAACTACGATAGCAAGCTCCAAAACATGAGCTGGTTCTGCTACAAACATGTGAACACGTTGTTCCAGACAAGCATGCCCACATGGTAGTCTTACAATAAAACACTACCGAGTTCTGGTTGGGAGCCATCATCGAGGATATCGAAGTCTTTACGCAAGTCCATGGATTAGATCCCAAGCATAGACTTCTTTTCCTTGAACAAGTCAATCAGTGGCTTGGTGTGCTAGGATATACATATGGAATGAAGATGATCAGTCTAACAGACCACAGAATTCTTCGCACGTGCATGACCGACTTGGGATGATTCCAAAGGAGCAAAAACAAACCTTCTCGAGTTCACGACGGCAACTTACATCAAAATGCACGTGAATCAAAGGAAGTCACTCCTTTCATCAAACAAGTACTTCATGAGCTAGCATGAAGAAGATGCTTTCAAAAGTTTCCAACACTAACTTAATGTTCAACAACATCATGGAGGAGATAAGGATGTTGTCAATGGACTCAACAACAACTCATCGGAATTTCCATATCACTGGACTTCCACCATCGTGTGAACACGGTGATAGCATTGGTCAGACCCAAAAGATATAATGGTGTATGCTCGAGGGATCAACCACGAGGAAGACAACATTACGAACATCGTTGGTTCTGACTTGATTTGACGATAGCCCACACTCAAATCAAAGGATTGATAAGACGATAGAGCCAGCAACTGACCACAGGGACCAATCGATGAAGATATCATCTTTCTTCAACACACACTACACAAGAATATCCCTTTGGAACGAACTAAGTCAGGCAAGCTTTTATCTTCCAACCCTCCAAGTTGTCGTTTAGCTTAACCAACTAGCTCAGGGATATCTAACACCGATTCTTGGAGAGAAGGTGGTTCACAAGGAACCAACTTGATCACGAGCTCAACATAGCGGTCAGGTGACAACCTGGTAATACTTTCGAGAAGATCTTCGGAAATCACGAACCACCGATATGTTACTAAGCTCGAGAACAATCTTGCTTTTCAGGGCAAGATGATATGATCAAATGAGCGAGGACTTGACAAAATCCTAACTCATCAATCAAAGAGTGCACCAGGAAATAAGGACTAGGTAGCACGATCAATCTTAGAATGGTGATTCAAAAACCGACACACTAAGAATGAAATTATTGTCCTTTAACTACCAAGCAATGGGGTTGCTAGGAGTATTGAGTTCACACATCATGATTCACTTGTCGGCACTCCGGCTGCAACAACACGGAACCGAGGAATGAAAAAAAATGGCGAGAAGTATCACTATGTCAAGAATTCACAAAAAGTGGTGCAATTCCCATGATATTCCTGATATAATGATGGTAATACTTCAGGGTAGAGCAGACCAGAAGCTGGATTGTGACTTGATCTGTGGAACACAACTACTTTGACCCAATCCTAAATATGGATGAGGTACTGGAGTTTGTTTCTCCTATTCATTCTGAAATAGAATGGCTTGGCGGACCACAAGGGTAATAGGCATCGACGAACGAATGCACGCATACTCTTGACTATCAATTGATAGACGAGGGCCAGAAAACAACTAAAGAGGGACAACTCAAAAGAACATATGATTTTCCAAGTTGTGGATGCATGGACTAGCATGTCGAACGAATTCAACATATTTCTTCCGGATAACCCATGCAGAAAGGTAGAACTGGCAGAGTCACAATATAGAATCGAGAACCCATCGAGAGCACTCTGATTGTGATCTTTCGATCAGCGAGGAACATCTGCCATAAACGGTTCATAGTATTTGGAAGAAGGAAATACCACGGACCTCGAGGACTAATGCAAGGGTTACTAATATCCTAAAGGAACTAGCAAACACTATCAACATGAAGTAAGTAGAGTGAATCTCGGGTTCAAAGCCCAAGGAGTAGAATACCTACTACTAAGTGGCATCACGGGATGCTTTCGAGAATAAAAGCCAGAATCATCACACTGGGACACAAAACATTGCTAGATTACTAGGTGACTCCCTAAAACACCTAGGGTCATAATAATAGCTCCAACATATATGTCAAGGCAATAATTTACCTCAACTCACCGATTAGTGTGGTTAATCTGGCCCAAAGGAACATCGGAATGGGAGGAAGGAATTTTGCAAATGCTTCAGACTATTCAGAAACGTGGGGTGACTCGGACAGCATAACGGCTGTAAATGCTCAGAAAAGATTTGAGACATTCACAAAAATGGTGGCATAACCACTCAGAAGCACAATATCAAGGTTCCGAGATCAACAATTAACATACGGAAGTAGTAGGAACTGAACTGAGACTTAAATCCAACAATCTTATAAGTCTACTGATTAGTAACACGTGATCCTAATAGAAAGAAGAGATAGCCTAGTTCTTAATCCCCGCAGGAAAGATAAGATGACTCAGATCAGAAGGGCATGAGGTATAAGGAGTAAAAGAGCCTTACGTTCCATCCCACAATCAATTCCCTTACATATAACTAAGAATTTCTAGACTCAACTTCGACCAGTTTGGCTTGGTAATCCTACAGGCAGTCAAGCTCTGATACCAACGCTGTCAGGACCCCGACTCGATGTCACATCGATCTAGCCGGTAACACCTCATATCACTTTGCGGCCTCACGCACGGTATCCCCACGGGTGTCGCCTTACCTTTGCCCGGGACCGTTTGTGCCTTTTGGCTCACGTATATGATAGTGTCGCTAGCATCCATATGATAAGGAGCCCGGGCTGACATGACTAGTCGTAAACCCAAAGTGGCACAGACTTACAGGGACAGGCATCCATGACCCAGCTTCGAACGTGTCGGTCATCAGCAAGTGGGTCCGGGCTGTAGCACCGGGCTAGCAGGACTCCGGTAAACCGGGCTGTAGCGGGCTAACAGGACTCCGGTACTCAAAGCGTGACATTTCCCCGAAGGGACAGACACAGGAACGAAGAAGGACACATGCCGGCCAGCCTAAGTGTTCCGGAGCAGTAGCAAGCTACCATGGCTCAGTGGAAACACTAGGAGACATTTCCCGGTAAGAGAGGCTACTAAAGATAAACAACTAGATGGTCAGATCCCACACATACCAAGCATTTCAATAACATACACACAATATGCTCGATATGTGCAAATACAACATGGCATCACAACATGTCTCTACGACTCAAGTAATTATTCATTAGGCTCCGAGGAGCGAGACATTACAAACATGGGTCTCACGACCCAACAATCAGAGCATACAAGTCAAAGCACAAGCGGAAACTATCATGTCTGAGTACAGACATCTATAAATGAAAAAGGCTGAGAAGCCTGACTATCTATCAGATCCTGCCGAGGGCACAAGATCGTAGCTGAGGTATCAAGCTAAACGTCGAAGTCCACGTGGAACTACTAGTGAGACTGAAGTCTCTCTGCAAAAACATAAAATAGGCAAACGTGAGTACAAATGTACCCAGCAAGACTTACATCAGATCTATCTACATATGCATCTTTATCAACAAAGGGGATGGTAGGGTTTGACTGCAGCAAGCCAGCTTTGACTCGGTGGCTATCCTGAACTACGACTGCAAGTAACTCTTTTGAAGTGGCGCACACGAGTCCACATATTCACCAACCAATACACCACTATGGATCCGCTCCCGTCTCCCTACGAGAACGCCATCCATAGCATCACGCTTATCTTGCGTGTTTTAGAGTATCCACTTTCACTTGTCTATGAACTATACAAGGGGTCCACGTTTCCATATCCGAGGAATCCGGCTATTCGAATAGATGATGTTAACCCTGCAGGGGTGTACTTCTTCACACACGCTCTCGCCACTTACCGCCCTGTACACGTCATGTACCTCGGCAACCTTCAAGCGGAAGCCGGGCGAGGGAGTCGGCCACGACCTGACTAACCGAACAAGTCTCTAGTCCAGGTTTATCGCCTATTCAGGTTCCATCCGCAAGGAGATCCGGCCGGGGTGTCGCTTACGGCCCCAAACGATGTGTGCAGGGTTCCCAAGCCCACCAACCGGGTGCCACTTGGTACACCGGGCCACTGTGCCTAGTCTGTCCCAAGCCCACCTGTACCGGGTGCCACTTGGTAGACTACTAACACTGCCTACAAACACCAGAAACTAGTTGCAACTCCTGGACAGAGATCATGTTGATTAATAAGTCGAGAGGGGCACTTAAGCATTCCAATGTGTGGTAGTAGCTGGTCATGGATCACAAACACAGAACTCAGTTCCTAAGGACGGCTGCAATGAGACAACCCACCATGCACTCCTACATGGCCTCTCACCGCTACCTTTACCAAATCGTGTTCACACACTTAGCTCACACACAGTAGGACATGTTCACACGCCTCTGATTCATCCCTGATGAATCAGACCTGACTCAACTCTAAGCAGAAGCAGGCATGACAAACAAGCATGAATGAGTAGGCACATCAGGGCTCAAACAACTCCTACTCATGCTAGTGGGTTTCATCTATTTACTGTGGCAATGACAGGTCATGCAAAGGATAAAGGGGTTCAGCTACCGTAGCAAGTAACAGATGAATCAATGTTGTCCTAATGCAGTAAAAGAGAGCAGGAGCGAGAGAGTAGGATTGTATCGGAATGAACAAGGGGGTTTTGCTTGCCTGGCACTTCTGAAGATAACATTGAGTCTTCATCAGTGTCAACGATCACATCCTCGGTATCACGTCTATCGAGAGGGGACAAATACCGGCAACACAGAAGGAAACACAATCAATGCAATGCACAATATGATGCATGATCATGACATAGCAAAATGAATGTGTTTTGGGCTAATGCATCTAGCAACAAGTTAAATGAAGTTGGTTTGAATACAAGATTCAAATTCAAACTCCATATGTGATTATTTAAATGCCCTTTAATTGATTTGTGCTAAACAGCAGCTATAAGTTGTTCTAACATGCATGAAAATGGTACAGATGGATTCCTTGAATTTTTCTGATAATTTTTCATATATAAATTATTTAATTTGGAGTTACGGTTAATTTTCTATGATTTATTGAAGTTTTAGGCATTTTCTGGAATTTATAAATCATTTAGGATTTATTTAAATTCCAGAACAAATACTGCGTCAGCATGACGTAATAGTGACGTCAGCAGGGTCAACCGAGCGCCCCAGGTCAAACCTGACGTGTGGGGTCCACACGTCAGTGACACAGGGACTAATCCCGCGTTGACCCGGGCTGGTTAGCTTTGACTAAGCCCTGGGGCCCACTTGTCAGCGTCAGTAGGTGGGGGGGTTAGTGACTAATTAACTAAGCCACGTCGACTTCGCCGGAGTTCGGCCGGCGACGACCAAAACTGCGGCGGGAGCTCGCCGGAGTGGCGCTGCGAGGGGTTTTGGGCCAAGCCAAGGGCACCAGAGGGTAGCCCGTGCCCGTGCGCATCTAGGGGGGCCATCGGGAGGTGCGGGGGTGGCCGGAGCTCGCCGGAGTGGGGGCCGCAGCGGCTGCCGGAGCTCGGGTTTGGGCGGAGCGAGGTTACGGGGCGCTAGGGGGCTGGCTGAGGGGCTATGCGGACTCCTGGGGCAGCTAGGAGCACGCTAGGCTCGTCGGTCTGGCCGCAGCAGCACGTCAGTGCCATGCCCGGCGTCCATGGCGGACGGCGGCGCTCGGGAATGTGGCCGGGGTGCTACGGCACGGAAACGAACAAAATGGAGGAGGGGAAACGGAGTGGAGCTCACAGGGATCACGCAGGGAGGGTCAGCGAGCTCGGGGGCGCGCCAGAGTGGCCGAATTCGACGGAGAAGATCCTCGGCGGCCGGCGAGGGGGAAAACGTCGGGGGCGGCGTTCCGGGGCTCTTCTGGTCGCGTGAGACGACGAGGAGGACGAGGGAGGACTTGCGGAGCTCTGGGAGGCGTCGGGGAGGCGAGAGGAGCACGGTGGCTGCGGCAATCGGCGTCGGTGGCGGCGGTGGTTCTCGGGTGAGAGGGAGAGAGAGCAGGGGAAGAAGGGGAGGGCGAGGGAGAGTGAGAGCGGTGCGGGGCAGCTGCGTGGCTTCGTCCGGGGCATCAAGGGAGTCCGGGGGAAGCAGGAGGTGGCCAGCAGGGGGGAGGTGGCGCGCGCGCGTGCCGGCGAGCGTCGGGCACACGCCCTCGTCCTCCTGTCCAGGGAGGAAGACGACAGGGAGGCTGTGGTGGTGGGCTGGGCCAGCGGGAGGAGCTGGGCCGGGCAGGTAAGCAGGTAAGTGGCCCAGGTGGCCGTCTCCCTTTTTATTTTTGCTCTGTTTTATTTTTTAATCATTGTTTTCTATTTGTTTCATCTGTTTTGATTTAGTTCAAACACTAAATCATTTTTGTTTCTTCCAATAATTTTTGCAGGGACTGAAAGTAATATTCCAGAGCCCCTCACAAAATATCAGAATTATTGAAGCATTAAAAATATATATAACATATATTTGCTCCAACTCAAATACAATATATATTAGTTCAAAGATCCAAAATGACATGGAAAAATGTGCATCATCTCTGGTTACTGTTTCCAGCATTTTTCCAAAAATGATGAACATTTTTGAAAGCCACTTGGATTGACTGAAAATATTTTAGGTGAACCTGGTGAATTCTTAAAATGCTAGGGTTTGGACAATCCCCATTTCAACTTTCTGTAAAAGTAAACATGATGCATCACCAAAGGCTAGTACTAGTGCAATGCCAGAAGCTAGGGATGTGACAATAACTTTGCGGCCTCACACACGGTATCTCCACGGGTGTCGTCTTACCTTTTCCCGGGACCGTTTGCGCCTTTTGGCTCACGTATATGATAGTGTCGCTAGCATCCATATGATAAGGAGCCCGGGCTGACATGACTAGTCGTAAACCCAAAGTGGCACAGACTTACAGGGACAGGCATCCATGACCCAGCTTCGAACGTGTCGGTCATCAGCAAGTGGGTCCGGGCTGTAGCACTGGGCTAGCAGGACTCCGGTAAACCGGGCTGTAGCGGGCTAACAGGACTCCGGTACTCAAAGCGTGACATTTCCCCGAAGGGACAGACACAGGAACGAAGAAGGACACATGCCGGCCAGCCTAAGTGTTCCAGAGCAGTAGCAAGCTACCATGGCTCAGCGGTAACACTAGGAGACATTTCCCGGTAAGAGAGGCTACTAAAGATAAACAACTAGATAGTCAGATCCCACACATACCAAGCATTTCAATAACATACACACAATATGCTCGATATGTGCAATACAACATGGCATCACAAAATGACTCTACGACTCAAGTAGTTTATTCAATAGGCTCCGAGGAGCGAGACATTACAAACATGGGTCTCACGACCCAACAATCAGAGCATACAAGTCAAAGCACAAGCGGAAGCTATCATGTCTGAGTACAGACGTCTATAAATGAAAAAGGCTGAAAAGCCTGACTATCTATCAGATCCTGCCGAGGGCACAAGATCGTAGCTGAGGTATCAAGCTAAACGTCGAAGTCCACGTGGAACTACTAGTGAGACTGAAGTCTCTCTGCAAAAACATAAAATAGGCAAACGTGAGTACAAATGTACCCAGCAAGACTTACATCAGATCTATCTACATATGCATCATTATCAACAAAGGGGTGGTGGGGTTTAACTGCAGCAAGCCAGCTTTGACTCGGTGGCTATCCTAAACTACGACTGCAAGCGACTCTTTTGAGGTGGCGCACACAAGTCCACATATTCACCAACCAATACACCACTATGGATCCGCTCCCGTCTCCCTACGAGAACGCCATCCATAGCACTCACGCTTATCTTGCGTATTTTAGAGTATCCACTTTCACTTGTCTATGAACTGTACAAGGGGTCCAAGTTTCCATATCCGAGGAATCCGGCTATTCGAATAGATAATGATAACCCTGCAGGGGTGTACTTCTTCACACACGCTCCCGCCACTTACCGCCCTGTACACGTCATGTACCTCGGCAACCTTCAAGCGGAAACCGGGCGAGGGAGTCGGCCACGACCTGACTAACCGAACAAGTCTCTCGTCCAGGTTTATCGCCTATTCGGGTTCCATCCGCAAGGAGATCCGGCCGGGGTGTCGCTCACGGCCCCAAACGATGTGAGCAGGGTTCCCAAGCCCACCAACCGGGTGCCACTTGGTACACCGTGCCACGGTGCCTAGTCTGTCCCAAGCCCACCTGTACCGGGTGCCACTTGGTAGACTACTAACACTACCTACAAACACCAGAAACTAGTTGCAACTCCTGGACAGAGATCATGTTGATTAATAAGTCGAGAGGGGCACTTAAGCATTCCAATGTGTGGTAGTAGCTGGTCATGGATCACAAACACAGAACTCAGTTCCTAAGGACGGCTGCAATGAGACAACCCACCATGCACTCCTACATGGCCTCTCACCGCTACCTTTACCAAATCGTGTTCACACACTTAGCTCACACACAGTAGGACATGTTCACACGCCTCTGATTCATCCCTGATGAATCAGACCTGACTCAACTCTAAGCAGAAGCAGGCATGACAAACAAGCATGAATGAGTAGGCACATCAGGGCTCAAACAACTCCTACTCATGCTAGTGGGTTTCATCTATTTACTGTGGCAATGACAGGTCATGCAAAGGATAAAGGGGTTCAGCTACCGTAGCAAGTAACAGATGAATCAATGTTGTCCTAATGCAGTAAAAGAGAGCAGGAGCGAGAGAGTAGGATTGTATCGGAATGAACAAGGGGGTTTTGCTTGCCTGGCACTTCTGAAGATAACATTGAGTCTTCATCAGTGTCAACGATCACATCCTCGGTATCACGTCTATCGAGAGGGGACAAATACCGGCAACACAGAAGGAAACACAATCAATGCAATGCACAATATGATGCATGATCATGACATAGCAAAATGAATGTGTTTTGGGCTAATGCATCTAGCAACAAGTTAAATGAAGTTGGTTTGAATACAAGATTCAAATTCAAACTCCATATGTGATTATTTAAATGCCCTTTAATTGATTTGTGCTAAACA
>NC_057801.1:175096408-175135801 GCF_018294505.1 Triticum aestivum | reverse complement strand
GGCTCCGTGGCGTCGCGAGGGAGTCGGGGAGGCTGCCACGGCGAAGCAGGAGGTGGCTGGCGCTCTTCGGGCGCGCGCCACGCCTCGCCTCTGCCTACTGGCAGAGGAAGAAGAGGACAAGGGGGGAGGTGGGCTGGGCCGGCTGGGGGGGAGGAACTGGGCCGGCTCGTGGCGCCAGGTAAGCTGGGCTTCTCTCTTCTGTTTTGTTTTTTTCTAATTATTTCAGTTTTCTATTTTGCAGGTTTGTTTTGAATTTGGTTTTGAAACCAATTCAATTTATTTTGCTTCTGACAATATTTTTAGGAGCTAAAAGAATTAAAACAATGCTCAACAAAAAATATTTCAGAATTATTGGACCTATATTTATTTAACAGTAGATATAAGTCCAATTCAAATAGCTATGATTTAAATTCAAAGTCCCAAAAATAAATCCTTAAAAATGTTCAATATTTTGGTTGGGACCAGAACCCTTACCAAAAATTATCAAACATTTTAGAAGAGCCATTTGGAGCAATGAATAAGATTTCTAGGGTTTTTGCCCCTCTTTTATTTAGGGTTTTGAGGCTTCCAATATTCCTCAATTCAAGTTTCAAAAATATAGACATGATGCACACATGAAGCTAGGCTAGAGCAATGCCAGAAGCTAGGGATGTGACAGCCTCATACGGGCCGTAGGATCCATGGGCCTTCTACGGGGCGTATCATCATTTTGCCAATCATGGGCCGTACTATTCGTGGACCATAACGGGCCGTTAATAGGCCGTATTTGATAACTCTATGAAAACAGCCCAACGGGTTTTTTTGACATGAAAATGGCCCAACGTATTAACGGTCCACAAACGGGCCAACTATAATGACGGGCTTAATTTGGCCCACTAGCAGAAAATGACAGTAACGGGCCGTATGTAACCGAATGCTGCAAATGAGCCCAAGAATCAATGGGCCCTGAGAAGGCCGAAAGATAATTTGGGCTGGAAACGGCCCAATGGAATAACGGGCCGTTAATGGGTATAAAGTGATACACTGTTCATTACGGGCCAGTTTCACCACGGGCCGTTAATGGGCCAAGAGTTACAAAGGTCCTCATATGGGCCGAAAGAAGTCATGGGCCACACATGGGCCGGAAGTTAAAACAGGCTGAATAATATTGGATGGCCCAGATGATGCTACTGGGCCTAATTCGGATAGGGCGTAACGGGCCCTGGGTTAGCGGGCTGTAAATGGGCTATATGCGGACAGGCCATTAACAGGCTTTCCGTGGGCCGGCCCGCCACCTTTTGACCAAGTCAAACGGGCCGGCCTTTTCACAGGAATGGGCCTCTGTTGGGCCGTGCCACGTGTCGCCGTATCATAGGCACCTTCGGTCCAATGAGCGGATGACATCTGTCCCAACGGTGAGCCGACACGTGTTTCCTCCAGCCAATGATGATTTTACACGTGGAAAATCCCCATTGGTCGGGTTTGTTAACGGGTTATCGGATCCAAAACCCGACCTAATAGCTTAACGGCGTTCCGTTACAGTGGATGCCACGTGTCGGTCACCCTTGACGAAAGCAGTTCTATGACGCGCGATTTATCGTCATGGAAGTGGACACTTCCGTGATGATAATTTTGGTAATGTCATGGAACACTTCTACGACAGCACAGCTATGACTATCTTGATTCTGTCATAAATTTGTCATGGATGTACATGAATGAAAAAAAACGCGACCTACCATGACAAACACGTATCATCACGGAAGTGTATTTTTTTGTAGTGCTCCCCATAAGGATCTCGTAGAATTTATTCTGGTAGTTGTTCCTTATGGATTTTGTGCTCCCGAAGTCTGACCTTTTACTTGATTTCTGGATATCAAACCATATCAATGAATTGGTTACGCTAGCACATCAAGGAGAACATTAGAAGTGTAGTGCTAAATGTCTCTCGATCGATCATCCAGATTTTGTTTCCTTGGCCTCGCTAAGGTGAAATCCGAGAAGGTGTTTTCTTCCATTGCATTAGCATCCTCCACCAATATCCATCATCGTAGTATGTTGTGTTGCCAGGTTCCTTGACACGGATATTGTTAAAACCTTGATGAATATGGAAATGCTCAAGTTCTTGAGAGCACACGCAAGCCCCAGGTTTCATCGTCGGCATTAATTGGGATTTACTCTTAGCTTCCTCGATTATGCTATAGCCATTCAAACAGTGGAATCAATTTCTACCATTGAGCTTCTCCCCAGATACTAGAATCATTCCTAGCATTTGCATTTTGTTCCCAGCTCGCACCGCTATACCCTTCTCAGTAATGACTGATCAAGATTATCTTCAAAGTGGTCCTACCATGGGTTCCATCCATTTCCGATGATAAGCAGAAATCATCCATTGCTTTATCTTCAACAAGGTAGTCCACATCATCCATCCTAGTACGAGTATGCTGTTTCCACGAACTCCGTCAAACGATCATTTGGGAATTACCTTAGGCTGGTTTAGATAGTTTTGATGATCCATGTATCAAAAGTAATTCTTTTTGCCACTTAAGAGATGTCCTTATGTCTCACTCCAAGTGTTGATCTTGAGTGTTGCTCGATCTTCGAGGAGTTCAATTCATATAGAGTTTCCTTCTGTCGATATCGTGTTGAATGAAGTTCTCGAAAGCAAGGACGTCAAGATCAATCTTAAGCATTGAATCAACATCTTCGAGAAGGGCAATTGAATCGTGAAATTTGTGCTAGCTTTGAGTCCCCTCTGTCTTCTTAACTCATGCCTTGAATCTCGGGACGAGATTCTTGTTTAGTGGGGGTGAGTTGTCACATCCCTGGTTCTGGTCTGACCTAGGCTAGCTTCCATGTGAGCATCATGTCTAAATTCAAATGAAATTTGAATTGAGGAATTTTCAAAGACTCAGAAACCTTTTAAAAATAATCAACATTTAAATCTCATCAAATGAGTCCAAGGAAATGTTCATGTTATTCTGTGAAAATATTGGTAAGAGGTAAAATTCAAACCAATATTTTTGGAATCACAGGAATATTTATTTTGGGGCCTTTAAATTAAATTAATGACATATTTGAGTTGGATTTATTTCTATATATAAGAAATAAATTTCAATTATTTTTGTAAGTTGCATGTGACCTTGGACAAGTTCCTAAACTCACCTAACCATTTACAAAAAGTTTTAAAAAATGATTTGATGTTTTAAATCAAATGAAAACAAAATATAGAGAAATAGAAAAGAAAAATAAGAGAGAGAGAGAGTCTTACCTGGGACTTACGTGTGCAGCCCGACACTGGAGCTGGCCGGCCCAGCTGGCAGCCCATCCAACTGGCCCAGCCCACCACCGCAGCCCCTCTGTCGTCTTCCTTCCCACGCCAGTAGGCAGGGAGCGTGGTCACCGGCTCACCGCGCACGTGCCAGCTCCTGCTTCCACCGCGACGCCCCGACTCTTCTAAGAGCGCCACGGAGACACCCCGAGGCCCCTCTCTCTTCCCCGTCGCTCGCTGCTCTCTCTCTCCCCTCCCTTGGTTGTCTCCCTCACATCACCCGAGCGCCACCGTCACTGTCGCTCACTGCCATCGTGACCACTAAGCTCGCCTGACCTTCCCATCGAGTTCCTGGGCTCCACCGAGACGCCGCACATCAGCCAGAGTAAGAACAATGAGGCCGAGAGTCCTTAGTCTTGCCATCCCCATCGTCTTCCTCCTTGGGCTCCGACCACCGCCACCGTCGTTTCGCCGCAAACAGGACATCCCCGAGCCCGCTGAGCTTCTCTTCGACCTCGTCATGAGCTCCTGGTCCAAACCCCTCTCTTCCCGCATTTATTTCATCCCCTAACTAGCTACCTCGCCGGACCCGAGAGCTCACCGCTGCCTTACCTCACGTCGTTGTGGCCAGAGGCCGTTTTCGCCGCGTTCGAGCACTGCTACGTGCTCAGCATGTTTCCAGAAACCCAACACCACCATTAGTTAGTCCCCCTGTGCACCGCAGCATTGTGGCCGAGCCTGCCCAAGCTCCGGTCGCCGCCGCGAGCTCATTTCCAATGAGCTCCGGCCGCCTCGGCTGCTACCGCTTGCTGCTTTAGATGCGGGTGAGCTCTAGCTCCCCATAAAGCCTCTCTGCAGTCGTTTTCGTCGCTGGAGGAACTAACCCGAGCCCTGCGCCGCATCTGCCGTCGCCGGCGTATTAGGCCGGGTTGACCAGGGGTTTGACCTCCCCTAGGTCTATGACATGTGGGGCCAGCCCCTGACTAACTTCTAGATTAGGATTTAATTAGTGTTAGGTTTAGTTAGTGTTAACTAACTTCGTTAATTAAATGAGCCACTGACATGTGGGCCCAGCCCTGTTGACTTTTAGTTAGGGTTAGTTTAGCACTAATTAACTCAGTTAACTAACTAAGTCACTGACCAGTGGGCCCCACTGGTCAGGTTTGACCTGGACCGGGTCTGTTGACCTGTTGAGGTCAGCATGACGTAATGCTGACGCAGTAAACATTTTCTGGGATTTTAAAATAAATCAGAAATGATTTATAAATTTCAGAAAATGTCCAAAAGTTCTAAAATTCATAGTAATTCAACCATACCTCGGAATGAAATAAGTTATATATGAAAAATGATTAGAAAAATCCAATCTATCCATCTGTACCATTTTCATGCATGTTAGGACAACTTATAACTGCTGTTTAGGACAAATCATATAATGGCATTTGAATATCCACATATGGAGTTTGAATTTGAATCTTGGATTCAAACCGACTTCATTTAACTTGTTGCTAGTTGTATTATCTCAAATCACAGCATATTGCCATGCCATGATCATGCATCATATTGTGCATTGCATTGATTTTGTTCTTCCTTGTTGGTCGGTATTTGTCCCCCCCCCTTAGTAGACGTGTTCCGGAGATGAGTTCGATGACACCGATGAAGAACTATACTATCTTCAAAAGTGCCAGGCAAGCAAAACCCCCTTGTTCATTCCGATACAACCCCACTCTCTTGCTCTTGCTCTCTTTTACTGCATTCGGACAACAACGATTCATTTGTTGCTTGATGCGGTAATTGAATCCCTTTTCCTCTACATGACCTGTCATTGCCACAGTAAATAGATGAAACCCACTAGTATGAGTAGGAGTTGTTTGAGCCCTGATGTGCCTACTCATTCATGCTTGTTGTCATTCCTGCTACTGCTTAGATTGTGTCAGGTCTGATTCATCACGGATGAATTGGAAAGTTGTGAACATGTCCTACTGTTGAGAGCTAAGTGTGTGAACACGATTTGGTAAAGGTAGCGGTGAGAGGCCATGTAGGAGTACATGGTGGGTTGTCTCATTGAAGCCGTCCTCATGAACACCACACGTTGGGCCCTGAAATATGACCCCGCTCGACTTATTAACCACCCCTGTCCTCTGTCCAGGAGTTGCAAGTAGTTTCTAGTGTTTGTAGTTTGCTGGAGGCCGTGCGTAGCGCTGACCCGAGGGGTGGGCTGTGATGCGGTAGGCATATGGCACGGTGTACCGGGCGCCAGTTTGGTGTCTCGGGAACCCTGCACACATCGTTTGGGGCCGTATGTGGAAACCTCGGCCGGACTACGTGCGGATGGAACCTGAATAGGCGATAAACCTTGACTAGCTAGGGATTTGTGTGGTTAGTCAGGTCGTGGTCTACACCCACGTCGGCTTTCGCTTGAAGTCTGCCGAGCACATGTCGTGTGCAGACATTAAGTGGTGGAAACATGTGTGAAGAAGTACACCCATGCAGGGTTATAAATGATCTATTCAAATAGCCGCGTCCGCGGTAAAGGACCTCTAGGTTGCCTATACAGCTCATAGACAAATGAAAGTGGATACTCTAAAATGTGCAAGATAAGCGTGAGTGCTATGGATGGCATTCCCATAGGGAGACAGGAGCAGATCCATAGTGGTGTATTGATATGGTGAATATGTGGACTCGTGTGCGCCACCTCAAAAGAGTTGCTTTTAGTCGTAGTTCAGGATAGCCACTGATTCAAAGCTGGCTTGCTGCAGTTAAACTCCACCACCCCCTTTGTTGATAATGATGCATATGTAGCTAGTTTTGATGTAAGTCTTGCCGGGTACATTTGTACTCACATTTTCTTAATTTATGTTTTTGCAGAGAGACTTCAGTCTCGCTAGTAGTTCCATGTGGACTACAACGTTTAGCTTGTTACCTCAGCTATGATCTTGTGCCCTCGGCAAGATCTTGTAGATAGTCAGGCTTCTTAGCCCTTTTCATTGGTAGTTGTCTGTACTCAGACAAGTTATGCTTCCGTTGTTTGTATGCTCTGAATGTTGGGTCATGAGACCCGTGTTTGTAATATTTGGCTCCTCGGAGCCTATTGAATAAATACATTGAGTTGTAGAGTCAAGTTGTGATGCCATGTTGTACTTGCACATATCGAGCATATTGTGTGTATGAGTATTGAAATGCTTGGTATGTGTGGGATCCGACAACCTAGTTGTTTATTCTTGGTGGCCTCTCTTACCGGGAAATGTCTCCTAGTGCTTCCACTGAGCCAAGGTAGCTTGCTACTACTCCAGAACACTTAGGTTGGCCGGCATTTGTCCTTCGTTCCTATGTCAGTCCCTTCAGGGAAATGTCACACGTTGTTCCTTTAAGTCCCTATAGCTTGCTACGACTTGGGTTCATACATTGTTGATCGACACGTTCGTCCCTGGGTCATGTATGTCTGTGCCTGTAAGTTAGCGTCACCTTGGGTTTACGACTAGTCATGTCGGCCCGGGTTCTTTGTCATATGGATGTTAGCGGCACTATCATATATGTGAGCCAAAAGGTGCAAACGGTCCCGGTCCAGGTAAGGTGGCACCCATGGGAATACCGTGCGTGAGGCCGCAAAGTGATATGATGTGTTAGATGCTAGATCGGTGTGACTTAGGATCAGGGTCCTGACACCTTTGGATACCATAATCCTAGCGTTGGGGTCTGAGCCAAATATCGAAGTATTCGCTTCACAGCGAGGTGATGTGATTCCATTGGTGCTGCTTGGAGTCGGGCGCACATGCAAACACTAAGCATTATATCTGGCCTAGAGGCATAGAAGTACAATAAAGAACCAATCATGGAGCAGTATACCTTTTGATCGAACTCTTTAGCATTATCGTCAGAGCCCAGTTGACCTTTGGTTGGCATTGGCGTCTTGTAACCTTTATAGTCTTGCATTCCAAACTTCTTCAGGCAATCTTTGAGGTACTTTTCTTGTGATATGAAGATGCCATTTCTCTGTTGACGGATTTGAAGACCAATAAAGAACTTTAGCTCCCCCATCATGGACATTTGATATTGCTCTTGCATCATATGCCCAAACTCATCGCTGTATCTTTTGTCAGTGCAGCCAAAGATAATGTCATCCACATAGATTTGGCATACAAACAGTTCTGCGTCATATGTCTTCATGAAGAGAGTGGGGTCTAGAGAACCAAGTTTGAAGCCTTTGCTCTTCAGGAAGTCTTTGAGTATGTCATACCAAGATCGAGGTGCTTGTTTTTAGGCCATAAAGTGCCTTGTTGAGCTTGTAGACCATATCAGGACGCTTTGTGTCTTCAAAACCAGGTGGTTGAGCTACATATAGTTCTTCTTCAATCTTTCCATTGAGAAAGGCACTCTTCACATCTATTTGATACAGAAGGATGTTGTTGTGATTTGCATAGGCTAGCAGTATGCGAGTAGCTTCAAGCCTAGCCACATGAGCAAAGGTTTCATCGAAGTCAATTCCCTCTACTTGTGTGTAACCTTGAGCAACAAGACGAGCTTTGTTTCTGACAACTTCACCATGTTCATCTTATTTGTTGCGGTAGATCCATTTGGTGCCAATAATATCGTGCTTGCGGGGATCAGGACACTCGACAAGTTCCCAGACGTTGTTGAGCTCGAATCGTTGAAGCTCTTCTTGCATAGCTTGAATCCATTCAGGTTCCATGAAGGCTTCATCAACTTTCTTGGGTTCAAATATGGAGTCAAATGCAAAGTGTCCACATAAGTTAGCAAGTTGCATAGCTCATGATCGAGTAAGAGGACCAGGTTCATTGATACTATCAAGAATCTTCTCAATCTAAACTTATTAGCAACCCGAGGATGAATAGGGCGAAGACTTTGCTCTTGCTGATCATTATCTTCATCTTCAGCATTGTCTTCAAGCTCAACATTGTCATCACTTTGAGTAGGAGCAGGAATGCCAACTTCCTATTCTGCTTGTTCCTTGGTGGGTATGATTTCTCCAGTACCCATTAGTGTAGGACCTTGAAGTATGTCTAGACGGGGGGTGTTGGGGATATGACTATTTGTGTAAGCCGCCCCACGAGGGGCCGGGTTACGCAAAGAGTACTCATCAGAGGAAGCCCAAGACCAAGCATGAAGATGGCGGTTCAATAAGGAGCTTAAGGCCCACTGGCGGCTTAAGCCCATTGTAGTAAAACGCCATGATGGCATGACTTATAACGTAAGGTAGATTTAACTGATCACCGAGCCGGACTCTGTTTATAAGCCGGCCTGGACTCTGTAAGCCGGTGGGCGTCAACCCGTGTATATAAGGGGACGACCTGCTGGCGACTTAGGGCAAGAAACAACTCATTGAGAGCCGGGCATAGCGTATCTTGCTCCCTGGTCATCGAAACATCAATACCAACCCAACTAGACGTAGGCCTTACCTTCACCGTAAGGGGCCGAACTAGTATAAACCCTCTCGTGTCTCTTGTCCCGATTTAACCCCTTCAAGCTTCCTAGTTGCGATGGCTCCACAACTAAGTCCTTTCACGAGGACATCTGACATGACTATTCCACGACAGTTGGCGCCCATCATGGGGCCAGCGCATGGTGGATTTGAGTTTTTAAAGGGCAACTTCGAAGGGCTCAAGGGGTACGTAGTGGGCCGGATGACCAAGAGTCGTCGCGGCAAGATCTACATCGACGACGAAGGCTGGGGTCCCGATGCCGGCTCAATTGAGTACGGGTACTGGGTCCCCTTTAGCGGAATCCACGTCTTCATCGTCCGGATCGGTGAGTCGGGCCCTGAGCCGGACAACTGCACCGACCTCGTCGAGACGGCTCAGCGTGCGAGGAAGACCCGGACTCAGCCGGTCATGAGGCGTGCCTTTGTGGGCTGCGTCCACGGAGAGGAACTTTCTGGATCTAAAGATGGGGATGAAAGCCGTCCTCTCAGACGGTGACTCGTCCGCCGGCTCAACAGATTCATTGTGTCAGGTACAAGACGGCGTGCTCGGGGGCTGTTCTGATGGCATCAGTATTCCGGACCCCGATGAGCCGCCACGATGGGCCGGAATCTTCATGGCTAGGACTCAGCCCGGTTCAAACTCTACGGCAGCCGCAACAATCACGTCCGGATCAGGAGCAGCCGGGGCAGGCGGCCCCGTGCGCCCACCGGCTCAGGTGCTGATGGATCTCATGGACAAGCTTACGGCCCTGTTAACCGCTATGGTTATTCCTGCTGACAAGGATGAGCACGACGCAGCAGTAGCTCAGGTGCGTGAGGAGATAGCTCAAGCCAAGGAGGCCTTGGCAGCTGAGGATACTAGACTAGCTGCAGAACGGGCGGCTCTCGACGCCCGGGCACAGCGCTTACAGTCAGAAGCTTACCAGCTCACGATGAGCTTAAACGCATCCAATGAGGTAATGAGGAGGAGACACCAGAAAACGCAATCCCGTCTACCTCCGAATTACGACCCCCGGGTTCTCTTTGCTACACCCGGAGCCGGCCCTAGTAACCCGCCAGAGGCCGACCAGCTTATGACAGCCGGAACAGGAGGACCGGCTCAGCCTAGGGACATGGCGCCGCCTCACGTGAGCATGCCACCGCCGCGTTATGTGCCGATTCCACCGGGTCACTTTTCCAACCCCATGGAGAACTTGACCGCAGCTTCAGCGCGTTTAGCAGCTCTTCCTATGGAAGGAGATGAACCGACGGCGGTGGAGACCCGGAGGGTCAGGGAGCTCCTCCAGACAGCCCTGGCTCATCAGGAGACCTATTCTTACAGCCGGGACAGGATTCATTCCACTCCCCTGCCCTGGTTAGCACCACCTCACCAGAACCGGAGCCCGAGTTACAGCAGGCGCATGGAGTCGGAAGCCTTGTCAAGCAATGCCCAACGACGTAACCAGCCCGGAGGCTATAACCCGGCGCAGGACCAAGTACGTCAAGAGAATGATCACCCGGAGTATCCAATGACATCTGTTGAGGCGGGAGTAGCCACTAGAACCGGCAGAGTCCCTTGCCTGGTGCCGGCTCTGCGCGACGTACGTCTGCCCAAGAACTTCAAGGGACCTCGAAAGGTACCAAATTACACGGCCGATTTACATCCCGGGGCGTGGATCGAGAGTTATGAGATGGCCATGGAGTTGCTGGAAGTCAGTGATGCGGCAATGGCTAAATATTTCACCATGATGTCAGATGGAACAGCCCGGTCGTGGCTGAAAGGCTTGCCACCCAATTCCATTGGTTCATGGGGCGAGTTAAAGGCCCGGTTCATCCAGAACTTCAAGGACACCTGTAAACAATCTATGTCGATCGTGGACTTGATGGATTGCAAGCAAGAGGAAGGTGAATCCACTACCCATTGGGTACGCCGGGTCAAGGAGATAATTCATTCCTCCAATAAGATGGATGCCGGCTCTGCGGTTCTTATGCTGGAGAAAAATTGCCGTTTTGAGCCGTTAAGGCAGAAACTGGGGCGCCTTAAATGTGACCTCACGGATATGGGTACGCTGATGGCGGCTTTAGTCAAATATGCCGATTCTGATAGTACCAAGGATCCCGCGTCTGACGATGAGAAGACAGGGAAAGGAAAAAGGAACTGTAATGGAAAAGGTCAGCAGCATAACCCGGGGAATCAAGGCGGCAATAAGCGTAAGGCGGACGGTAACCCGGAGTTTGTGGCCAATGCCAACGTACGAGGTAACAATCCAAGACGTAAGGGTAAACCGCCACGATCCGGCGGGTCAGGCCCATCTCTGGAGCAACTACTCAATGAGCCTTGCCCGAGACACGGCAACCGGGAGCGGCCGGCCACACTTCTATGGAAGGATTGTGCGATCATGAAGGCGTTTAAAAATTCCAACACCTTCGACGGCGTCAAGGATCTGGTGGCGGCTCAGGGGCTGGCGACTTTCATGGCCCGGGCGGCGGTTCAAATTCCGATTTTCAGGGGCATCCAGGTGGCAACAGTCAGCAGCAGTCTGGTCAAAGCAGACAGCAGCAGCAGCAGTTGGGTTATCAAAGCCATCCGAAGCAGTTAAGTGGTGGGCAGTATCACGTATTTACCACTAGTTTGTGCAAACGTGACCAGAAGGTTCATAAGAGGGCTGTGAATTCCGTTGAGCCGGCAATCCCTCGTTATTTAAGGTGGTCAGAGCAGCCCATCATATGGAGCAGAGAGGATCATCCTCCGCGGGTCGATAACCCGGGTCAGTTGGCTTTGGTAGTGGCGCCTCAGGTTGGTGGGTATAAGTTCACCAAGGTGCTCATGGATGGGGGTAGTAGCATCAACATCCTTTACTACGAGACCTTTCAGCGCATGGGGTTGACTGATAAAAATCTGAGAACATCCAACACTGTTTTCCATGGAGTTGTCCCTGGTAAGTCGGCTTACCCAGTTGGCAGGATTGAGCTAGAGGTGGCTTTTGGAGATGAACATGACTCCCGAGCTAAGAAGTTGACATTTGAGGTGGTCAAGATCAGGAGCCCATACCACGCTTTGTTTGGACGGCCGGCTTATGCTAAATTTATGGCCCGGCCGTGTTACGTTTATTTACAGCTTAAGATGCCGGGTTACAAGGGCACCATCACTGTACATGGCAGTCGTAAGGTAGCATTCGAGTGTGAAGAAGGTGACGCGGCTTATGCTGAGTCGGCCTGCGCAGCAGAGGAGCTCAAATTTTATCAAGATAATGTTGACCCGGCGGATATGACATCCCTGAAGAAGCCAACTACAGAGCATGACCCGGCGTTGAAGTTTAAGTCGGCAGCTGAGACAAAGCTTGTTGACTTTACCCCGGGTGATTCTTCTAAACAGTTCAGCATCAGCAGCAACTTGGATCCCAAATAGAAAAGCGCGCTCATCGAGTTCATCCGTGAGAACCGGGACATCTTTGCATGGAAACCTTCTGACATGCCGGGTGTACCGAGGAAACTCGCTGAGCACACTCTCAATATTGATCCAAAGTATAAGCCGGTCAGGCAGTTTCTTTGCCATTTTAATGAAGAAAGATGGAAAGCTATTGGGGAAGAAGTTGCCCGGCTCTTAGCGGCTGGGTTTATCATTGAAGTTTTTCACCCGGAGTGGTTGGCTAACCCGGTGCTCGTCCTCAAGAAGAATGGCACCTGGCAGATGTGTGTGGACTACACGGGCTTAAACAAGGCTTGTCCAGCTGACCCTTTTGCTCTTCCTCGTATTGATCAAATCATTGATGCTACGGCGGGTTGTGAGCGTTTGAGCTTTTTGGACGCTTACTCCGGTTATCATCAGATTAAAATGGCAGTTAAGGACCAGGAGAAGACGACTTTCATCACTCCGTTTGGAGCCTTCTGCTATGTATCTATGCCATTTGGGCTCAAGAGTGCTCAGACGACTTACCAGCGGTGTGTGCAGAATTGTTTGCACGACCAAATTGGGCGTAATGTCCATGCCTATGTGGATGACATTGTGGTGAAGTCCAGAGAAAAGGAGACCTTGATATCCGACTTAAAGGAGACCTTTGATAATCTCCAGGTCTACAAGATGATGCTTAACCCGGCCAAATGTGTGTTTGGTGTCCCTGCAGGCAACCTTTTGGGCTTTCTGGTGTCCAACAGATGCATCGAAGCTAACCCGGAGAAGATCAAGGCGATTACCTCTCTGGCTAAACCGGCGTGCATCAATGATGTTCAGCGACTGGTGGGTCGCGTCGCCGCCTTAAGTCGGTTCATAAGTCGGCTCGGTGAGAAAGCCCTCCCATTGTATTAGATGATGAAGAAAACTGACACTTTTGTTTGGAGTGAGGCCGCTGATGCTGCTTTTGAAGACTTGAAGAGACAATTGTCTGAGTCGCCGGTTCTTGCGGCTCCAATTGACAAAGAGCCTTTGCTGTTATATGTAGCTGCCAACTCACGAGCCGTCAGCGTTGCCATCGTGGTGGAGCGTAAGGAAGCCGGTAAGGAGCATCCGGTTCAACGGCCGGTTTACTACGTCAGTGAGGTGCTCATTGAATCCAAGCAAAGGTATCCTCATTGGCAGAAGCTTGTTTATGGGGTGTTCATGGAAAACCGGAAGTTGAAGCAGTATTTTCAAAGCCATCCTATAACTGTGGTAAGTTCTGCCCCTTTGGGAGACATTATTCAGAACAGGGAGGCCACAGGACGAGTCGCCAAGTGGGCTATTGAGCTTGGGCCTCATGGCTTGAAATACATGCCCCGGATAGCTATTAAGTCTCAGGCCTTTGGACAGAGTTGCAAGCCCCTGAGGAGAAGCTGGATAACACATACTGGACTATTCACTTTGACGGGTCCAGGCAGCTAGAAGGCTCGGGGGCTGGAGTGGTGTTAACTTCCCCTCGAGGTGACAAATTTTGTTATGTACTCCGGCTTATGTTTCCATGTACCAACAATGCAGCTGAATATGAGGCATTACTTCATGGTCTTCGGATGGCTAAGGAGATGAACTTAAGCCGGGTATGATGCTTGGGCGACTCAGATTTGGTGGCTCAACAAGTGTCAGGCAAGTGGGATTCCAAAGACCCCCTCATGGCGGCTTATCATCGTGAAGTAGATGTTGTGGCTGGTCACTTCACGGGTTATCAAGTGGAGCACATTGATCGAAGGAAGAACGAGGCAGCTGATGCTTTAAGCCGGTTGGGATCCCAACGTAAGCCGGTGCCGCCCAATACCTTTCTTGATGTGTTACATAACCCTTCTGTCAAGGTACCTACCGAGGAAGACTTAGCAGTGCTAGACCCGGAGGCACAGCTGGTGGCGGCTCTTCATGTTATCCCGGATTGGACGGTGCCTTATCTGGCTTATAGGACCCGGGGTGAATTACCGGAGGATGAGACGTTGGCGAGACAAATCGTTAGGCACTCCAAATCCATGACGATTGTCAACGGCGAGTTACATCACCTCAGCGTCACCGGGGCGTTTCAACGCTGTGTGTCACCTGCAGAAGGCCAAGAAATACTCCGTGAGATCCATGAAGGAGATTGTGGCCATCATCCCAGGTCAAAATCCCTCGTGGCCAAGGCTTTTCGTCATGGTTTCTATTGGCTGACGGCTCACGCTGATGCGGAAGATCTGGTCAGTAAATGTGATGGGTGTCAGAAGTTCTCACGACGAGCTCATGTGCCGGCCAAGAGTTGAGGATGATCCCAATTACTTGGCCATTTGCAGTCTGGGGGCTTGACATGGTTGGACCTTTCAAAAGGTCTAAAGACAAAAAGACACATCTACTAGTGGCAGTGGATAAGTTTACCAAGTGGGTTGAGGCAGAGCCGGTCAGTAAATGTGATGCAACCACGGCGGTTCAGTTCATGAAAAAGGTGATCTTTCGTTTTGGTTTTCCACATAGCATCATAACTGATAATGGCACTAATCTCTCTAAGGGTGCCATGGAAGAATTCTGTCAAAGAGAACATATCCGGCTTGATGTTTCGGCTGTTGCTCATCCTCAATCCAATGGTCAAGTCGAGAGAGCTAACCAAGAGATCCTGAAAGGTATCAAGCCCCGGCTCTTGGTCCCTTTACAACAAACTCCGGGTTGTTGGGTGGAGGAGTTACCCTCCGTGTTATGGAGCATCAACACTACGCCTAACAGATCTACGGGATACACACCTTTCTTCATGGTTTATGGAGCAGAGGCGGTCCTGCCAAGTGACATCCAGCATGACTCACCCCGTGTGGCGTCTTACGTTGAGGCGGATAACGAAAAGGCTCTTCAGGATGCACTTGACTTGTTGGACGAAGAGCGAGACTTGGCAATAGCCCATTCGGCGATTTACCAACAAGACCTGCACCGCTATCACAGCCGCCGGGTTAGAAGCAGAACCTTTCAGGAAGGCGACTTGGTGCTCCAGCTCATCCAGGATCAATATGATATGCACAAGCTATCCCCGCCTTGGGAAGGGCCCTTTGTGGTCAGCAAGAATCTGCACAACGGGTCATATTATCTCATCGATATTCGAGAGCGCAAGGACTCATTTAAATCGGAGGAGGAGACCCGCCGGCCGTGGAACATAGCTCATCTCCGGCCTTACTATACTTAAGTTACTTCTTAAGATACTTTCTATAATGTACATATTATATAAAGCAATAAAGCAGGACCTCTGTCCTTTTTCCCATAAAGAAATGTTTCACGTTTTCTTTATCAGGTGATGGACACTGCCAACAGGGGACGCATCATATCTGAATCTGGCTTTCCCTTTGGTCCGGCTTATGATCATATCTGAATCTAGCCATGGTCACTTGGGGGCTTCCTGTTCAAACATAGGTGAACATAGGTCGTATTCGAACCAAAGAGAACATAGCTGTCGATACCCACTTGATCGGCATATTGCCAAACCCACTTGGGGGCTTCCTGATCAAATTTGAATCATAGCTTAACCCCTTTGGGTCTGATGTGGATCGTATTCAAATCAGCGTTATTAAACAACTCTTATGTTCACTTGGGGGCTTCCTGTTCAAACATGGGTTGTATTCGAACCAAAGAGAACATAGCTGTCGATACCCACTTGATCGGCATCGCCAAAGCCACTGGGGGCTATATGATCGTATCTGAATCTTAGCTTAACCCCTTTGGAACAGTTCTCTGATCGTATTCGAATCAGGAGCCTGTGAACATTTGCAAGTATGATTATTTTCACTATCATTGAAACCTTCTTGAGGAGATGGTTCTTGATCTTTCCGGCTTTATATTAGTTACTTCAGGTCCTAACAAGTGCCAGGTAAAAACTTATATGAGCCGGAGAGGTTATCAAAAAGGGTCGCAGGTATGCTGTTATGATTATGTTTTAACTAATCATGAACTGGCTTATACATATGATTTTTGATCATATCCGGGTTATCAATATTCTATAACCCACTGGTGCAGTAAAACGTCCAGGAAAGCCTTGCCTGTTTTACGTGCAGGTTAAAACGGAGCAAGGTGAAGGATCAAGGAAACACTTGATTAACATAAGCAAGATGAATTTAGTACTGGCGGCTTAACAAAAGCAATAAGTACCATAAGGCATGACAGGCATTAAGGAGTTTTTCTATCCTATTACAAGACTCCCCGAGTCTGAATAAGTGAAGCATTGTTCTTTGCCAAGGTATGACCTGGCTGGCGGCTCATTCCTTCGGCTGGCTCGATGACTCCGGATTATCCTTCCCCGCCTCTCCTTCGGTTGTTGTGTCCTGGAAGGTGGACGAGGCCCAGTCAATGCCGCTCAAAGCTTCAAATTCAGCTTCATCATCTATTAAACTGGTCGGGTCCACTTCAAGGGCAAAGGTATGCTTACGCATTGGAGGGAGCAGGCTGACTTGGTCATATGGGACATTTGGGATTCTCCGGTTCTCGCTATCATAACCCGGCGAATACTTGGTGAGATCAGTGTCCTCCCCAATGAGAGTCGCCAGAGGGCGTATGACTTTAACACAGGCAGTGAAGTCCTGTTCGCCAAAAGCAGTGCCGTCCTCCTTAAGACTTGGATATCCAAGAGAGAGGTCAGCAAGGTCAAGCTCTGGCACCCATGCTTTTGCCCGACTCAACGCAGCCACGGCTCCGGCTCTCGCGGATGCCCACCTTAAGTCTTGAATGCGTTGAGGTAGCACCGACAGATGTCTCAACATGTCTTGCAGGAGCCGGGGAGAGGTATTTGATAAAGCCACAGCGGTCAACGCACGCTGTGACCCAGAGTACAGCTGCTCTACCAAGGTATACACTGCCTTAAGCTCGACAAGCATATTTTCCTTCAGATTGGTACTTCTGGGGCATGCATGTTCACAGGTATAACAGTAAGTCGGAGGCAACTATTATGATAAATCTTGAAGGATTACAATATTTATGAGTGGCTTACCAAAGATAGCTGAGACCATCTGGGATATGTGCCGCTTTAAGTCGGACAGCTCAATTGTTGCCTCGGCAAGAGATGCCTCCGCTGTTTCCACTCGGGTCACCAGTGAAGCCCTCTCGTCAACCCAAGCCTTCTTTTCCGATTCAAAATTTTCTTCAGCTTCTCTTGTTTAGAGACAATGAATTAAAACTTGGAATTGGCTTTCTGAGCTTCGAGCTCTTGGGTTTTCAACTGGCTCTTCAAATCAGCAATTTCCGCCTCAAATTGACTTACGGTGGCCTGCATTGACATCAAGTTACGGTAAGAATCTTGGTAAGATAACATTTAAGTCCCAAGTATTTTACAAGTAAAGATACTTGGCACTTGGGGACTAATGTATGTTTAAAGAATTTTTAGTTTATTTTACCAAGTCATACATATTAAGTCTCATGCACTTTACAAGTAAAGGTACTTGACACTTGGGGGCTAATGTAACCCAAATTTAAAGTTTCATGTTATCTCCGGGTTAAACATATTCAAATTAAACCGGAAGAAACTAATGGCAAGCAGAGTATTAAGTCTACAACATATTCATTCATAAGCAATAGACTTGGGGGCTGGTACAGTAAGTAAGATTTAGAGTAAAAGCTTAAAGTTTACCTCAGATTTATGTTGTATTTGCTTCACCATGTCAATCTCTCGGTCACGACTACTGTGTATTTGGTTCAGATAAACTGAGACTATATCACCAATACTTAGGTGAGAATAATCGGTGATGTCTTGTTTGGACTTCCGGCGCTGGGCAAATTCCTCCTTGGCGGTGCATTGGGCAAGGGCAGTAGGCCGGCCCGGTTCAACGTATTGGCTCTTCACAATTTCAACCTTTGGGTCAATCGTTTTGGCCGGGCTAGGAGTTTCATGGTCATCCGAGTTGTGAATCACATCTTCTGCAGGTGGGTCAGAAGTTGGCTCCGGAATGTCAGAAGCCGGTTCAGGCGGTGGCTGATGAGCGGAGCTGTCTGGAACGGATGAGTCAAGCACCGGTTCAGTAACCACCGGGTCTTAGGACGGCTTATTTTTCTTTGCCCTCTTGCTGGGCTTTACTTGCAAGCTGTCAAACAAAGTGGAAAGATAAGTATCAAAGTATAAGTATGGATAACCTCAAAGTAGGAAAGGTTATATTACCCGGGAGCCATTTTGAAAGTCGGCATGTTTGATTGCATCGACTCATCAGAAGAAGGGGAGGTATCCTGATAGTTGGAGTCAGATGAATTGAGAGGTTGGCGAATCAAACCCATCAAGGGTAAAACAAAACGTAAGTCGGAGATAACCTCGGTCCGATGCTTCCTGGTTACATCGGGTAAGGCGGAGAAAAGCTCTGCGTCCTGGTTAGCCCGAGTCTGCCGCCGGTTCTCAAGCTGCTGTTGCTTCAAAAGAAATTGAGGATCTTGGTAAGCGAGAGGGTGTGAAAACCTTACTTTCCGGGTCACCCTTCGGATTCTTTGTTTTGGAAAATGCTCTGAGACAGAGGAAATTATAGTTACCTCTTCGCCAGCTGCTTGACTGTTCCCAGTATCCTCCTGAAAGGATCAAATGTCAGTAAGGTAATGGCAAAGGAGTTAAAGAAAATCAAAAAGATTACCTCTTCCTCATCTGAAGAAGAGTCGTCCAATTTAAGCATATCAGAGGCGCTGGGTTTCTTCTTTTTAGAGGTACCCGTCCTGGCGGCTTTTCTTTCGGTCTTTTTAGCCGCCCGGGCCAGTTTTGCAGCCTCATGTCATATTTGACCTTCCAGAAGTTGTCATCGGCCTATGGAAAAAGACAAAGAATCATAAGTACCAGAAGGTAACATATTAAAGAGTATTTGTGAAGACTAGTAACTTACTGCAGGAGCCAGATTCTTCTTGCAGAAGGGAAGCAGACTGAAAGTATTATTGGTTACAGTGCCCTCCTTCAATAGCGATTGGACTGTGGCATCTACCACATCATCTGGTAAGTCCTCAGGACTATGAAGCATTGAGTCGTCCTTTTCGCCTGTGTAAGTACACATTAAGCCAGAGCGGCGGCTTAATGGTAGTATCCGCCAGGTGACCCAGACCCAAACCAAATCAATGCCAGTCAACCCGTTGCCTAAAAGGGCTTTGATATTTCTGATAGTAGGGTTAAGAGGCAGGCACTCAACAGAAGTTAACTTGTCAGCTAGATGATGATTGGACTCAAGATGCAGGGCACGAAAGCCGGGCAGAGGCTTCTCGTTAGCCGGAGAGGTGTCTTGACAGTAGAACCATGTCTGGTTCCAGTCTTTGGGGTGACTCGGCAGCTCAGCGTAAGGAAAAAGGCAGTCTCTCCGCCGCTGGATTGAGATGCCGCCAAGCTCAAGACTAGGCCCGTTGGTGCGTTCATTCTGCCGGTTCAAGTAAAAAAGCTCTCTGAACAGCAGCAGGCTTGGTTCCTCTCCTAAGTAAACCTCGCAGAAAACTTGAAAATTGCACAGATTGGACACGGAATTGGGTCCAATGTCTTGAGGCCTCAGGTCAAAGAAATCCAGAACTTCCCTGAAGAATTTTGAGCCGGGAGGGGCAAATCCCCGGGTCATATGGTCTGTGAATACTACTACCTCCCCGTCTTTGGGTTGAGGTATCCCCTCAGACGGGTGAGGGGCACGATAGGACATGACCTCCTTTTTTGGCAGATGGCCAGATGTCACAAGCTCAGCAAGTTTGCTTTTTGTGACTGTGGATGGAACCCAGTTGCAAGTCACAGGAGCCTTGGCTGCTTTAGGAGCCATAACAGCAGTGGCCTATGACAAAATAAGAAAGTTCCGGTTTACATTTAACCTGGGAGAATATTCAAATTTATTTAAAATGGTGGCTTAAGCAAGGGGCCTAATGATATAAGGGTAATTGTGCAGTAAAGTTTAAGCCGCTATCAGGATCAACAGTCATTCAAGGATTTTTAAACCGGACGCCTAGACAGTGGGGATGAAGTAAGTTTTCCAGAAGAAGCTTTCCGGGTGATAGAAACAAGTTTCATGGACAACAGCCTTTATTATGGATCAAACTGTTGTTCTGAAGGAGAAAATTTCTAGACCTAAAAACAGGGCAGAGAAGTTCATGCATTCAAAGGAGGTTTCCAAACAAGAAAAATGAGATCTATTTCTAATACAAGATCGACACAAACAACTACCGCAGCGTTTCTGCACGGTTTTTACAATCTAAACAGGCTGTGGAAGTGCAGACTAGTATGGATTCGCATCGGGCGGTGATGAACCCGATGAACTTGGCAGAGCTTCAAAGATAGATCTAAGGAAAGGGAAGAAAAGAACTCACGATGAGGATGAGCTGCGGAGGCTCGCCGTCGATCTCTGGTTACAGTCAGGTTGATGCAGCGGCCTGAGTCGATGAAGACGAGGGGGCAATGGTGACGACGGCGGAGCTGGAGAGGCAGAGAGGAGAGGAAGAAGATGACTGAAGGGGTAAAAGGGAAA
The DNA here is from genome assembly GCF_018294505.1 of Triticum aestivum. Lineage (NCBI taxonomy): Eukaryota > Viridiplantae > Streptophyta > Magnoliopsida > Poales > Poaceae > Triticum > Triticum aestivum. The sequence continues at coordinate 175,115,291 of NC_057801.1, read as the reverse complement.
GGACCCAAGTCGGGGCTATTTATAAGGAGAAGATGACTGAGACGGCCCGGAAACGAGGAGATAACAATTATTATCCAGCAGCCCTGACACCTCGATTTTTGGAACAGTCAGTAAAGAAGAGATCCATTGAAGGATTAGGTGGAATAAAAAGTGAGTTAAAGGAAGGATGACGTCACGCCGGGTTAAGACGGATCCAGAAGATGACGTCATGGCGGGTTAACAAAAACCCTCTATGTAGTCAGAAGACTGAAGACTTAATTATTTACAAATATTTTTTAGATTGGCATGAACAGGTTCAAATCAATCCGGGGCCTAATGTTGGGGATATGACTATTTGTGTAAGCCGCCCCACGAGGGGCCGGGTTACGCAAAGAGTACTCACCAGAGGAAACCCAAGACCAAGCATGAAGATGGCGGTTCAATAAGGAGCTTAAGGCCCACTGGTGGCTTAAGCCCATTGTAGTAAAACGTCATGATGGCATGACTTGTAACGTAAGGTAGATTTAACTGATCACCGAGCCGGACTCTATTTATAAGCCGGCCGGGACTCTGTAAGCTGGTGGGCGTCAACTCGTGTATATAAGGGGATGACCTGCTGGCGACTTAGGGCAAGAAACAACTCATCGAGAGCCGGGCATAGCGTATCTCGCTCCCTGGTCATCGAAACATCAATACCAACCCAACTAGACGTAGGCCTTACCTTCACCGTAAGGGGCCGAACTAGTATAAACCCTCTCGTGTCTCTTGTCCCGATTTAACCCCTTCAAGCTTCCTAGTTGCGATGGCTCCACAACTAAGTCCTTTCACGAGGACATCTGACGTGACTATTTGACGACAGGGGGTGATTAGACTACTTGACCAATAAAAACTTAACCTTTTCCCATTTTTAGAGTTTGGCAGATTTTAGCCACTTTAGGACAAGTCAAGCAATCATCACACAATTCAAGCAAGCATGCAAAGAGTATATAGGCAGCGGAAATTAAAGCATGCAACTTGCTAGAAAGTAAAGGGAAGGGTTTGGAGGATTCAAACGCAATTGGAGACACAGATGTTTTTGGCGTGGTTCCGATAGGTGGTGCTATCGTACATCCACGTTGATGGAGACTTCAACCCACGAAGGGTAACGGCTGCGCGAGTCCACGGAGGGCTCCACCCATGAAGGGTCCACGAAGTAGCAACCTTGTCTATCCCACCATGGCCATCGCCCATGAAGGACTTGCCTCACTAGCGGTAGATCTTCACGAAGTAGGCGATCTCCTTGCCCTTACAAACTCCTTGGTTCAACTCCACAATCTTGTCGGAGGCTCCCAAGTGACACCTAGCCAATCTAGGAGACACCACTCTCCAAGAAGTAACAAATGGTGCATTGATGATGAACTCCTTGCTCTTGTGCTTCAAATGATAGTCTCCCCAACACTCAACTCTCTCTTATAGGTTTTGGATCTGGTGGAAAGAAGATTTGAGTGGAAAGCAACTCGGGGAAGTCTAGAGATCAAGATTCATATGGTAGGAATGGAATATCTTGGCCTCAACACATGAGTAGGTGGTTCTCTCTCAGAAATGGTAAGTTGGAAGTGTAGGTTCGTTCTGATGGCTCTCTCCACGAATGAAGAGGAGGTGGAGGGGTATATATAGCCTCCACACAAAATCTAACCGTTACACACAATTTACCAAACTCGGTGGGACCGAATTGTTTAACTCGGTCGGACCGATTTAGTAAACCTAGTGACCGTTACTGATTTTTGGTGGGACTGACATGCATCTCGGTGAGACCGATTACACAAACTCGGTGAGACCGATTTGGTAATAAGCTTTCCAGAGAGTTGGTCAGGTAAACTCGGTGGGACCAATTTGCTCTTTTCGGTGAGACCGAAATGTTACAAAAAGGAAACAGAGAGTTTACATTGCAATCTCGGTGGGACCGATCGCTCACTTCGGTTAGACCAAAACGTTACGGAGGGAAACAGAGAGATTACAACCCCATCTCGGTGAGACCGAGATCCCTATCGGTAAGACCGATTTGCTTAGGGTTTGTGGCAGTGGCTATGACTTTTGGAATCGGTGGCGCCGGATAGGAAGAATCGGTGTGACCGATTTTGGCTTTGGGTTTAGGTCATTTGTGGATGTGGGAAAGTAGTTGAGGGTTTTGGAGCATATCACTAAGCACATGACGCAAGAGGCTCATTAAGCAACACCTCATCCCTCCTTGATAGTATTGGCTTTTCCTATAGACTCAATGTGATCTTGGATCACTAAAATGTAAAATGAAGAGTCTTGAGCTTTTGAGCTTGAGCCAATCCTTTGTCCTTATTATTTTGAGGGATCCGCTTTCATCATCCGTGCCATGCCATTCATTGAGCTTTCCTAAAATAATAGTCTTGGAATAACATTAGCTCAATGAGCTATATGTTGTTATGAATTACCAAAACCACCTAGGGATAGTTGCACTTTCAATTAGCTTGACAGTTTCACTAGGTGAAACTTCATCTAGCACATTGTGCAGGTGCTCCTTTTGCGAGCCGTTAGTCTCATCGAACCGCACATCTATAGTTTCAACCACTTTATAGTGAAAGAGGTTGAAGACTCTGTAGGTGTCGAATCCTTTTCGTAACCAAGCATAAAACCTTCAGGTGCTTTAGATGCAAATTTGGAAGTGTGATGTGGATCCTTGATCCAGCATCTAGCACCGAAGACTTTGAAATAGCTTACGTTTGGCTTCTTACCAGTGATTAGTTTATAAGATGTCTTCTTGAAGAATTTGTGAAGATAAACTCTGTTGATGATATGTCATACAGTATCAATGGCTTCAGGCCAAAACATTCTTGGAGTCTTGTATTCATCAAGCATAGTGAGAGCCATCTCAATAAGAGTCATGTTCTTGTGCTCCACAACACCATTCTGCTGAGGAGTGTGTAGAGCAGATAACTCATGCGTGATGCCAAGAGTATCAAGATAAGTGTGAAGGCTGATGTTCTTGAATTCAGTGCCATTGTCACTTCTGATGTGCTAGATCTTGATGCCATAGTTCGTCATGGCACGATTGGCGAATTGTTTGAAGACATCCTGCACTTCAGTCTTGTAGAGAATTATGTGCACCCAAGTATATCTAGAATAATCATCAAAAATCACGAAACCATAAAGATGTGCAATGGTAGTAAGGGTAGAGTAGTGAATAGGGCCAAATAAGTCCATGTGTAAAAGCTCAAAGGGACGTGAAGTCGTCATGATTGTCTTCGAGGGATGTTTTGCCCTAGTCATCATCCCGGCTTCGCAAGCACCACACAGATGATCCTTCTTGAACTTGATGCCCTTGATGCCAATGATGTGCTTCTTCTTCATGAGAGTGTGCAAGTTCCTCATGCCCGCATGTCCTAGCCTTCGATGCCAAAGCCAACACTCTGAAGCTTTTGCTAGAAGACATACGGCAAGCTGTGGTCCTGCGGAGAAGTCTACCATATACAGATCACCTCTTTGATAACCTTCGAAGACTAGAGATTTGTCAGAAGCCATAAGTACAAGGCAACAATATTTTCCAAATATCACAATCATGTCAAGATCACAAAGCATTGAGAGAGACATTAAGTTGTATCCAAGGGATTCAACAAGCATCACTTTATCCATTTGTTGATCCTTTGAGATGGCAACTCTACCTAGGCCCAATACCTTGATTTTACCAGTGTCAGCGAATGCGATATGTCTTTTAGTAGATGGTCAGTGAGTTGAATCCATGAGAAGACTTCGATCACCAGTCATATGGTTAGTGCATCCACTGTCCATAATCCATTCAGTAGCTTTCAGAGTTGTACCCTACAGTGCAGTTAGTAGGATAGGCTTCACCAAGAGTATTGTGAATCATAAACATTTGACAAACAAGCATATTATCAAAGTTAAGATTCTTGGATGGTAAGATGGGATGTTCATCAAGAAACCTAGGGATGAAATAAATGGTAAGACCATTTTGGCATTTTATCTTGCACGCCACAAGATGTTTTAGGTCCCCAGCATTGTCTTTAGAAGTCAATGATTTTTGGCTGGAAACCCGACCCTGCAAGAGAAGTTAATTCTTCTTAACCACCCACATCTTAAGGGGTGGCTTAGAAGCAATGAGTCTAAGTGTGCCATCTGAGAACTTTGGCTTTGACGCCCTAGCAAATAGTTTTGCAGGAGGTGAATAGTACTCAAAAGAATATGCAAACAAATTCTTTGATTTGTGAACATAGCGGTTTGAAGAAACACGCTCATATTCATGAGTGTGATGGTAGTTTCCCTGCAAAACATTGGTGTCAGGGTGACCTTGTGAGGTCCTTATCTGTACGAAGCCTTTGATCTGGGGTTTGTCTTCCTCCCTGGTAGTGTCATGATGACATTCACGGGAAGCTTCTCAAGATGACTTTTAGGAACCCTGATCTTCTTCATAGGAGACCCATTCCTGCAGTTAGTTCCAAATAACCTGGCAAACACTTCATCGTTCTAATTCTTGAATAGTTTATAGTTTGAGTCAAATGACTCATCAATGACAATAGGGTTAGCACAAGTGAAGCTAGATAAGGTGGATGTATCCATTGAATGACCTTTTATAGCAACCCATGTGGTTTTTGGATACTTGTTAGGCTTTTAGTAAGAACTATCAACATTCATTTTCCTCTCGAAACCAACACTGAGGGAGTCCTGGACTAGGGGGTGTCCGGATAGCCGGACTATCATCATCGGCCGGACTCCAAGACTATGAAGATACAAGATTGAAGACTTCGTCCCGTGTCCGGATGGGACTTTCCTTGGCGTGGAAGGCAAGCTTGGCGATACGGATATGTAGATCTCCTACCATTGTAACCGACTCTGTGTAACCCTAGCCCTCTCCGGTGTCTATATAAACCGGAGGGTGTTAGTCCATAGGACGAACAACCATTACAACAATCATACCATAGGCTAGCTTCTAGGGTTTAGCCTCCTTGATCTCGTGGTAGATCCACTCTTGTACTACCCATATCATCAATATCAATCAAGCAGGAGTAGGGTTTTACCTCCATCGAGAGGGCCCAAACCTGGGTAAAAACATCGTGTCTCTTGTCTCCTGTTACCATCCGCCTAGACGCACAGTTCGGGACCCCCTACCCGAGATCCGCCGGTTTTGACACCGAAATTGGTGCTTTCATTGAGAGTTCCTCTGTGCCGTCGCGATCAGGAAGGATGCCTCTTCCCGTCTTTAAAGACGGTATCTTCGCCAAAGGAGCCTTGGCCGCCGGCCAAACTATCCGGCTGGGTGGTTTTCTCATGACCGCCTGTTCGGCCACCGCTTCGACGATGACCTCTCGGGTCATCAAAAGCAATCTTCATGTCAACTCGGAATTCGCCGAGCAGCTGGATCCAATAGAGCTCTCGTCAGTAAACGAGCTCTTGGATCGCATCGCCGCCCTGGGAGTTGCTACAGACTACAATCAGATTGGGCTTAAAACCGATCTGAGAGAGATCAACTCTCCCCAGGTTTCCCACCATGTTGCGGTGGTAGAGGAACAACGCGGCGACTCTTCTTCTATATTAAAAATTAGTCATGTCCGGACTCCCGAACCCTCCATGCTGGATTCCCGCGGAGGGATGGACGTCGATCAAGCACTGAACCTAAAGTCAGGCATCGGACCAAGCTCCTTGGACAACGTCCAGCAATCCAAGCTTCCAAATTCGGAAACTTTTTGGCCCTTGAGCCTCGAGATGGGTAGGGTTCCGGACTCAATTCCACCCACCCACCCAGACATATGCGATCTATCTCAAATCCGGCAAGAGCCCACTGAAACAGTACATCATTACTGGGCCAGATTCCTCCTGGTTATGGACAGGATAAAGGACTGCCGAGAGGAAAAGGCAATTTCAATTTTCTGCAATAATTGCACGGACGAGGGAATCTTGAACGCCGTCAGTCGTTGTGAAATTACACGCTTCGCCGATCTGGCGTCCATAGTACGAAAGTACTGTGCGATGGAGAGTTTCCGGAAAACCGAAACTAAGTTTTGGGACAATCCGGCCCCGAATACAACCCCTAGTCCGAAACAAAAGGGTGCATCACACTCAGGCACCAGATACAAAAACCAAAAAGCAAAAACCCCATAAAGGGCACGGAACGGTACTGGAGGGATGGCTCAGCGGACCCTGTAAAATTCACAGTACAGAAGGCGCCACTCCAACACATAGCCTTCGAGCATGTTGGATACTGCGGCAGGTGGCCAAAAGTGGCGAAGAGCTTCTAGCCCCGAAGAACCACTCCAATAGTACCAGTACGGTGTCAACAGTCTTCGAGACTTTCGCATCAAATAATATGCAGAAACGAACAATCCGCAGCCTCGCCGAAGTCTACCAAGTAGCAACAACAAATCCATGGAGCGACACGGCCATCACCTTCAACGCCAGCGACGAACCTAAATTCCGAACAGCCCGAGCACCAGCCGCATTGGTCCTCAGTCCAATAGTGGACGGCTTTCGTCTTACCAAGGTACTCATGGATGGCGGCAGTGGATTAAACCTCATCTACGAGGAAACTCTCCAAAAAGGGAAATAGACTGGAGCCGCATTGAGCGAAGCAGCACAACCTTTAGAGGAATAATCCCTAGCCGGGAAGCACGCTGCACAGGAAAAATCACACTTGATGTGGTGTTCGGCTCACGGGACAATTACAGGTCCGAAGAGGTCACGTTCCAAGTGGCCCCGTTCAGCAGCGGATATCACGCCATATTAGGACGAGAGGCATTCACAATTTTTCAAGCCATACCCCATTACGAGTACATGAAGCTTAAGATGCCCGGGCCCGGCGGAATAATCACTCTCGTTAGTGATCCAGACATAGCACTCCGCGCCGAAAACAAGATAGCCGCATTAGCCCTGGAGGCACTATCCGAAGCCCTAGCGGCGGAGGAACTCACTGCGCTGCGCTCTACGGTGAATAGGGATGATGTGATACTCGATAAGAGATCCAAGTCCACCTCCTTTAAACCAGCGGATGAAATAGTCAAATTCCAGGTCCATCCAACGGACCCAACAAAGACGGCCTCCATCGGGGCACAGTTGAACCCTGATGTAGACGCCGCACTATGAGAATTCCTTCGGGAAAATTGGGACATCTTTGTCTGGCACCCTTCAGATATGCCAGGAATCCCACGCAGATTGGCAGAACACAACCTAAACATCCTAAAAGGATTCAAGCCAGTCAAACAGGCTCTTCGGCGATTTTCCGAACCCAAAAGATAGGCAATGGGAGAAGAGCTAGCCAAACTACTAGAAGCCGGATTCATCAGAGACATCAAACATCCGGACTGGCTAGCAAACCTGGTAATGGTACCAAAGAAGGAAAAATCCTGGCGCCTATGTGTCGATTTTAAAGACCTCAACAAGGCCTGCCCAAAGGATCCCTTCCCCCTTCCCCGCATCGACCAAATAATCGATGCTACTGCAGGGCACGATTCATTGTGCTTCCTTGACGCATACTCCGGCTACCATCAAATCAAGATGGCGGAGGCGGACCAAGCCGCAACGGCATTCATTACTTCATATGGACCATTCTGCTTCAACACGATGCCCTTCAGACTCAAAAACGCCGGCGCAACATATCAGCGCATGATTCAGACATGTCTGGCTACCCAGGTCGGCAAAACAGTAGAGGCATACGTAGACGACGTAGTCGTCAAAACCAAACACGTCGAAACTCTAGTAGACGATTTGAGGCTCACATTCGACAACCTCCGAGCATATGACATTAAGCTGAATCTGGAAAAATGCGTTTTCGGCGTACCAGCCGGAAAGCTCCTGGGCTTCATTGTATCCGGTAGAGGAATTGAAGCAAACCCAGCCAAGATCCAAGCTCTGTCACAGCTGGATATTCCAAAAGACCTCAAACAAATACAAAAATTGACTGGATGCGTGGCGGCTCTAAGCCGCTTCATCTCCCGTTTGGGAGAAAAGGCATTGCCCCTTTATCGCCTCCTCAGGCGCACCGAACACTTCGAGTGGACGGATGCCACCACTGCCGGACTCGAAGAAGTAAAAGCCATATTGGCAACAAATCCGGTCCTGGCTGCGCCTAACCTGGGCGAACCAATGTTGTTATACATCGCGACAACACATCAAGTTGTAAGCGCGATGCTCGTCGTCAAACGAGAAACAGAAGGGCATAAATTCCCTCTTCAAAAACCAGTGTACTATGTATCCACTGTCTTAAGTCCCTGCAAGTCCCGGTACCCGCATTATCAAAAGATAGCGTACGCAGTGTTCATGGCATCCCGGAAGCTTCGACACTACTTTCAAGAGTGTTCGATAACAGTGGCCTCCGAAGTGCCCCTCAACGACATTATAAACAACCGCGACGCGACGGGCAGGATTGCAAAATGGGCCATTGAGCTCTTACCATTCGATATAACTTACAAACCTCGGCGAGCTATAAAGTCGCAAGTCTTGGCTGACTTTGTCGCTGAATGGACTGAAGCCGAACTCCCTAAAGAGTACGGCGCATACTCCAATTGGATTATGCATTTCGACGGCTCCAAAATGTTGGCCGGCTTGGGGGCTGGCATCGTATTGACGTCCCCAACCGGGGACACAGTCCAATACGTACTTCAGATAATGTACACGGACTCCAACAATGCAGCCGAATACGAGGCCCTCCTACATGGCCTCCGGATGGCAATCTCCATGGGCATTCAATGCCTAGAGGTGCGCGGGGATTCAAACCTTGCAATATCCCAAGTAAATGGAGACTTTGACGCCAATGATCCAAAAATGGCAGCCTATCGTAACGCTGTCCTAAAAATGTCAGGTCGGTTTGAAGGACTCGAATTCCACCACGTAGCCCGGGATAATAACCAAGCAGCCGGCGTATTGGCACGCATCAGCGCGAAACTCGACGTTGTCCCTCCAAACATCTTCCTGGAACGGCTCTTTAAGCCATCCGTACTATGGGAAGGGGAGTCTGGAAATAACAAACCGGAAGCAACCGCACCACCCAACACAGAACAATCTGACATAATCGGCGGCTCAGCCGATGAAATAACACCTTTAGCCCACGAAATAATGGCAGTAATCGCCCCGTGGACAGAGCCATTCCTAGCCTACTTAATTAGGCAGGAACTTCCCGAAGACCAAAATGAGGTCCGCTGCATAGTTCGGCGATCTAAAGCCTACAAGGTCCATGAGGGAGAACTTTATAAGAAAAGCACAACCGGAGTCCTTCAAAGGTGTATCTTCGAATAGGAAGGGCGAAACCTTCTGGCTGAAATTCATGCCGGACTAGGCGGACACCACGCCGCAGCTCGGGCCCTCGTAGGCAAGGCCTTCCGTATAGGATTTTATTGGCCGACGGCCCGGGCAAATGCTCAGGACTTAGTCCAAAGATGCGTCGGTTGTCAGCTCTTTGCCAATCAGAGCCATATGCCACCCACCGCCCTCAAAACTATACCCATTACATGGCCGTTCGCTGTCTGGGGGCTTGACATGGTTGGACCCCTTAAAGGGGGAACCCACAAGCAAAAGTACCTATTCGTGATGGTGGATAAATTCACCAAATGGATAGAAGCCAAGCCAGTTAAAACGGTCGAATCCGGACCAGTGATAGACTTCATATCCGGGGTAGTACACCGTTATGGCGTCCCCCACAGCATCATCACCGATAATGGCACGAACTTCACGGCCGACGAGGTTAAGCTCTAGTGCAAAAATATGGGCATTAAGCTCGATTACGCTTCAGTCTATCATCCTCAAACCAACGGACAAGTTGAGTGAGCAAATGGTCTAATAATGAGCGGCATCAAGCCCAGACTAGTGCGGTACTGGGTAGAGGAGCTCGACTCCGTACTCTGGGGGCTGCGGACCACGCCAAACCGTACTACCGGATTCACACCATTCTTTATGGTATACGGTGCAGAGGCAGTTTTGCCCTGCGATATAATTCATGACTCACCTCGAGTGCGCATGTACGAAGAAAGAGAAGCCGAGCTGGATCGGCAGGACAGCTTGGACGCATTAGAGGAGGAGTGCGACGTGGCAAAGGCTCGTTCCGCATTCTATCAGCAGCAGGCTCGAAGATATCAAAGCAGAGAAGTACGGGCTAAAACATACAATGTTGGCGAACTAGTTCTACGCCTGCCGGACAAGAAAAAGGACAAACTCAAGCCCAAATGGGAAGGTCCCTTCATCATCGACCAAGTCCTGACCGGCGGCGCGTACCGTCTGTGAAACGCATCGGACAACCGACTCGAGCCAAACCCATGGAACGCAGCCCGCCTCCGAAGATTCTACGCCTAGCGCCGGACTCAGAGTTCGTCTCCTTCCCCCATCCACATTTTATACTTCAGTTGCCTTTTATATCTCTTTTTCTTCTTTTTCACTTTTTTCGTAAAGCCCTTGAGGGCCTATTTGCGCATTGTTCGCACACACTTGATGTGCTACCCGCACTCATTATACCCGGGGGCTTCTTTAACAGAAGCTTACTTATACGGGCTTCATGCCCAACACATGCGTCAAACTTCCGCATGTACCTTTTATTCACCATTATATGCATCGATATGACTTAAGTTTTGGCCAAGCTGGGTTGCCTGGCTCCTGTGCTTACCCCTACGTTCCCGATTGTTCGGCTAGGAGGTAAAGGGAGCACCTCTGCGATTGTTACTGTCGGGTCAGCCGGATGTGTACCTCAGACTGGGTGAAGCCGAAAGCTAGCGTTCTTAAGAGAATATTCGGTCGGTGACTTGAAAGATGATTTTTTACACAATTATTTATCTGCCCCCAGATGTTTTCCTGCTCTTTTCACAGTCCGGACATGCACTTTAGGGCATGCCTCCCAGGGAAAGGAACCCTTAACGGAACTATTCTCCCTGGAAGATGTTTCTTACTAACCATGTAATATAACATAACTAGTTGGGCACTTTTCTGATAAAGCACTAATGACCCCTACGCCTGGTCTCCATGCATGCCCCGGTTTTTTCATAACCGAGGGGGTATTCGGACACACTCCGGACTCTAGGGTCCCCAGGTTGAAGCGAAAAGGTCGGCAAAGACAAACGATCTACAATCCGGATAGAAGGCATTTTACATGTCATTTTAAATACATCGTCAAATCGACTGACTGTACTCCTCCTCAATCCCGTCTAACAGGTTGTCTAATTTACAGTCCCGTTGGGAATATTTAGCGGCCAACTCTACTTGGCCATACACTAAGCTCACAGGGATCTCCTTCCCATCGGGCCCCACAGGTCCGACCTCGGCCATGTGGTTTGGATCCGCCTTCTTGTACCGCGTCTTCACCATGGCCCAGGCCTCCCTGGCACCTTGACGGCAGGCCGATATCTTACATAAACGGAAGCGCTGCCGCACTCCCTGAAGCTTCTCCGCAAGCTCTCCAAGACTCTCCGGTAGGGAGAGGGACGGCCATAAGGCCTGGACGACGCCGCTCATCGCCTGCCGAACACGTTCGAGCAGTTGCACCAGCTTGGGAAGTTGGTCACCAGTTGAAATGGGCATCTCCTCCGCAGGGCGACCTGTGAGCACACCTACAGACATATTTATGTCAATTGACTTCCTCGCCGAACTCTTCTTTTCAAAGGAGTTCGCTCAAGCACTTACTATAGATGCCGCGATGAAGCCGCTGATTCTCCTTCATGGAGCCAGACAGCTCGGCCCGAACACCCTTTAGCTCTTCTCCCAGCTGGGCGTGGGCATCTTGGAGTTTATTCCTCTCCTGCTGCACCTTCGTAAGCACCCTCTCGCCGGCCTTCAGCTGGCGCAGTAGTTGTTGCTTGTCCGGATCAAGTCCGGCAACATCTGCAATACCGTTGTCAGATTTATACATACGCCGCACACCGCTTATCTTTTTTAAATAATGTGTTACCAAAGGGGGTCTCTGTGCCTCCTTCCGCGGCAGCTAGTGCGGCCTCAAGTTGGGCCTTGCACTCTTGTAGCTCCTGGGACAATTGGGTATTCTTCTTCGTAAGATCCTATACAATAAAAGATCCTTAAATCAGTTATTTTAACTACTTTAAGTCTCGGGGGCTATTGGCATATACCGCTATTATAATCCCTTACCCGTATGTCTTTTACATACTGCTCCGCGGCTCTGGTCAAACCATCTTGAGCAGCACAGAGGTGCGCGTCTCCCGCGTCAAAGGCACTCAATGCCTCAGGGGAGAAACACGCGTCACGAAAAGCTGTCCGGCGGCGCCTATGGTTCATGGCGCTCTCCACCTCAGACCTGGTGGCGGACAGCCTGTTGGCATCCTCCGTTGGAGGAGTATCCGGCTCGCGCCTTGTGCTCGCTCTCCCTCCGGACCAGGTGTTGGAGCCTGGCTGGCGGAGGCTTGGGTGGCAACCTCGCCGGGCATAGTCCGGCGAGCGTTCTTTCTCCTGAAAAAGTCATGAGCGTTAATACACCCCCTAGGAATCTTTTCCTAAATAACGGTCGCGGGCTATACCGTTGCGGTGATGTTTCGATTCGCACTGCACCCCTCTTCCGCCTGCGGGGTCGGACTGACCCTTGTTGGTCAGCCGCCGCGGGTTCGGCTTCCCGCCTTGAAGGCACCTCCTGCAAGACGCCGTTGTATACGGTGGTCAGGAATGCGCAAGGATGAAACAATGGTGTCAGGACTTCGGTCATAAGTACCTGGGAAGCCGGCAACAAGCCGGGGTAGTCGGCCGTAATGGCGACTAGAGCATTGTCCATGCTGAGTTGGTGGAACACCCCGTCGATTAGCTCCACCTTTATGTCTGGATCCTCTTCGGAGGCCGGATCCAGGGATCTTCCTAGATCCTCGGGTTGCGGAGCCGGACTATGTATGCCCTCCACATCCCGACGCAGCTCCTGCGTCGAAATCGTAAAGTAAGGTATTTAACTTTGAAAGCATGGGTCGGATAAATAAAATGTCCGCTTACCCAGCACCGAGGGTTATTCATGGAGAACCCATTCAATGGGCTCGTCTGGAGGAAGTCCTCCTTCTCCCCCTTGTACAGGCCGGACAGAATCTTTACCAGATCTTCGGCCGATCCCGGCCCTCTGCAGCCATGACGGGTGGCATCATTTTCCCTGTTGAAATCCCACATGGGGTGGCCCCTGTATTGCAGCGGCTGCACCCCCCGCATTATGCACGTGGCCATGACTCCAATCATGGTCAATCCAGAATGGGCCAGCAACCTTATCCGGCCCATCAAATAATGGACGCCCTTGTCTTCCTCCAGTTGAGGGCTCCGCGGGCGCCAACTTAGGCGTTTCTTCAGGGGAGCCTTGCTGAACTCCGGGAGGCCGATCCGAACTGGGTCCGGCAGGGGAGCGTTTTCTACATAAAACCATTCCGAAGGCCAGTCTTCGGACGCCTTCTTTGGGGTTCCGGATGGATATCCGGTCCCAGCGATGCGCCATATTTTGGCACCGCCCACATGATATATTGATCCCTCGTGAGAACGGGGTACGAGGCAGAATAGCCTCTTCCACAGCGCAAAATGGGGCTCGATGCCCAGGAATAGCTCGCAAAGAGCTATGAAACCCGCGATGTGCAGAATAGAGGCGGGCGTGAGGTGATGGAGCTGGAGTCCATAGAACTCCAGAAGCCCGCGGAGGAATGGATGTACGGGAAATCCAAGCCCCCTTATTAGATAGGGGACGAAGCACACCCGCTCTCCTTTAGAGGGGCTAGGGGTGGCCTCCGCTTGCTTCCCACCTTTGTAGGTGGCTAGCCTAGCTCGAACCGGGACCATAAAGTCCGGAGGAAGATATCCCTCCGCTTGAAGCTTCACCAGCTCGGTGTGCGGAACTGAACATCTCCTCCAATCTCCTGGCGGAGGGCTAGGAGCACGAGAGGAGGAGCCGCGTCGACGGTCCATGATGGAATGGGTTTTCGGTCGGAAGCGCTCCGATGAGTACTCGCGGAAGGAGGATGGTGTGATTTGGATCTGGATTCTTATCTCTCTTATAGGCAGATTATTTGCGCATCTAGGGGGTAAAACATAAAAGATACCCTGGCTTTTCGCATTTGTGAGACGCATGGAAGAGGGCCATTATTGGGCGTGGAAGCCAAGGAGCGCAACGTTTGGAAGGGAGCCGGACATTATTCGGCAAAGCACATGGAATTTGAAGGAGAACCCGCCTTGCAACGCCGAAGACTATATATGCGCTGGACTCGTCGTCATTGAAGCCTGGTTCGGGGGCTACTGAGGGAGTCCTGGACTAGGGGGTGTCCGGATAGCCGGACTATCATCATCGGCCGGACTCCAAGACTACGAAGATACAAGATTGAAGACTTCATCCCGTGTCCGGATGGGACTTTCCTTGGCATGGAAGGCAAGCTTGGCGATACGAATATGTAGATCTCCTACCATTGTAACCGACTCTGTGTAACCCTAGCCCTCTCCGGTGTCTATATAAACCGGAGGGTTTTAGTCCATAGGACGAACAACCATTACAACAATCATACCATAGGCTAGCTTCTAGGGTTTAGCCTCCTTGATCTCGTGGTAGATCCACTCTTGTACTACCCATATCATCACTATCAATCAAGCAGGAGTAGGGTTTTACCTCCATCGAGAGGGCCTGAACCTGGGTAAAAACATCGTATCCCTTGTCTCCTGTTACCATCCACCTAGACGCACAGTTCGGGACCCCCTACCCGAGATCCGCCGGTTTTGACACCGACAAACACCCTCTTTCCTAGGGTTTCGGTTCAAAATCTGTTTCTTAAGTACATCACATAGTGTGTGATGCCCTTTGAGGCTTTTGTACATGCATGTTTCAAGCAATGTCTTCAACCTGGCATTCTCATCAGCAATAGTAGTGGTATCCTCAGAAGAGGGGTTAATTACCACATCAGCAGTTGAAGATATTGCAACTTCAGAAGCGGTAGAACATTCACCATAGAGATAGCATTGTCACACTCAATGCATTTTAAGCAAGGTGTCACAAAGTCCTCCTGAGTGGAACTCATCTGTTGAGCGAGTAGTGAATCGTTTTCTTTTCAAAGATCTTCATGAGAAGCTCTCAGTTTCTCTAGATATTGCTTCATTTGAAGATAATCATAGGAAAGCTTCTCATGAGTAGCTGAGAGAGTTTCATGACGACTTTCAAGTTCTTTGTACTTGACGTGAATATTTTTATGTCTTCGATTAAGGACTGAGTTCGATTCATTTCCTCATCTAGCAGGTCATCGCTTTTGTCTAGCAATTTTTGAATCTTTTCCATGGTTGTTTGTAGTTCAGTTGCAACTTTAGCAAGAATCTTATAACTGGGTTTGGATTCACATTCAGAGTCATCTTCACTGGAGTTCTGAAAGTAAGCATCGCAAGCGTTTACCTTGGCACCTCGTGCCATGAAGCAGTAGGTAGGAGCGGAGTCGTCATCATCATTGGCTTCAGTGTCGAAGACGTGACCATTGTCGTCCGTGCTGAAGATTGACTTGACGACAAATGCTGAAGCTAGTGCCAGGCTTGCCACGCTTGAATCAGACTCCTCCTCAGACTCCATCTCTGCCTCCTCAGAAGTAGACTCCTCCTCTGAATCCATTTCTTTCCCAATGAAAACACGTGCCCTTGCCAGATGAGCTCTTCTTGTAAGATGAAGACTTTGAGGATTTCTTCTTGTTGTTGTCATTGGAGTCATATTCCTTGCTCTTCTTCTTTTTCTTAGCTTCCATGTCCCATTGAGGACATTCAGATATGTAGTGGCTTGGCTTCTTGCATTTGTGGCATGTTCTCTTCTTGTAGTCATGAGTGGAAGCCTCGTCATTCTTGGAGTTGGATCTTGAAGACTTTCTGAAGCGATTCTTCTTGGAGAACTTTTGAAACTTCCTCCCAAGCATTGCTAGCTCTTTACCAATGTATTAAGGATCATCAGAACTGCGGTCAGATTCTTCCGATGAGGATACAACCTTTGCCTTCAAAGCACGACATCGGCCATAGTTGGGACCATAGATATCTCTCTTCTCAGATAGCTGGAATTCATGTGTGTTAAGCCTCTCAAGTATGTCAGATGGATCAAGATCTCTGAAGTCAGGGCGCTCTTGAATCATCAAGGCCAAAGTGTCAAATGAGCTGTCAAGTGATCTCAGTAGCTTCTTTACTATTTCATGCTTGGTGATTTCAGTGGCGCCAAGTGCGTGAAGCTCATTTGTGATATCAGTGAGGCAGTTGAAAGTGAGCTGGAAATTATCATTGTCATTCCTCTTGAATCGGTTGAAGAGGTTGCGAAGCACATCTATCCTTGAGTCTATCTGTGTTGAGACGCCTTCGTTGACCTTGGACAGCCGGTCCCAGACTAGCTTCGTAGTTTCCAGAGCACTCACACGGCTAGACTGCCCTTTGGTCAGATGACCACAAATGATGTTTTTGGCAGTTGAGTCTAGTTGCACGAATCTCTTGACGTCAGCAGCGGTGACTCCTTCATCAACTTTGGGAACACCAGTCTTGGGACATACTAGAGGTCGATGTCCTGGCTTCAAGATGCATGTGCATCTTATTTTTCCAGTAGGGGTAATCTGTACCATCAAAGATGGGGCACGCAGCAGAGACTTTGATTATCCCTGCAGTCAACATAGCTAAAACTCTAGGTGGTTTAACCGAATCACATAGAACAAGGGAGCACCTTGCTCTAATACCAATTGAAAGTGCTAGTTATCGACTAGAGGGGGGTTGAATAGGCGATTTTTATAAAATTCTTCAAGACAGGCAATGTCTTCGAAGATAGACAACCAAATACAACCTGCACAGTATGCAGCGGAAGATAAACTACACTAGACAAACCATAGTCTAGGAAATAGAACTAAATAAACATGAAGACAAATAGCAGCTAGGTAGAGTGGATCAGGATAGGAAGATAGTATGAAGCCAATAATGCAATCAAAGAGAATGTCTTCACACACTGAAGTCAAACAGAGCCAACAAGCAATGACTTCATGAAGCTAACAGTAAGTAAGGGTGAAGTGATAGAACCAGTTGCTTGTTGAAAACAAAGATTTGGTAGACCAGTTCCAGTTGCTGTGACAACTATACTTCTGGTCAGGGAGGCTGAGATTGAACTCACAAGACCGCGCCTTCACCTTATTCACCTTGAGCTAAGGACACTTACTCCTCACCCAATCACTTTGGTAAGTCTTCAAGGTAGACTTCCAAACCGTCACAGACTTTGTTCACCGGCGATCCACAATGGCTCTTGGATCCTCAGAACGCGACTCCTAACTGACTGGCAGATACACAGTCTTCAAGTGTAATAAGTCTTCAGATGACGCAGACAGAAAGACTTCAGTGATGCCTAACACTCTTTCGCTCTGGGTGTTTTGGGCTTTGTCCTCACAAGGTTTCTATCTCAAAGGCTTCGGAGGTGGGTTGCTCTCAAACGACAAAAGCCGTGTACTAAATCTGAGCAGCCACCGATTTATGGTGGAGGGTGTGGGCTATTTATAGCCAGGAGGCAACCCGACATGATATGTCCGAAATGACCCCGGGTCACTAAGGAACTAACATGTGTTTGACGGTCGGATTCCAGACTCATGCGGCAGCTTGACTTGGGCTACAAGCCAAGATGACTCATCCAACTTTGGATAAGATTTTCTCTCATTATCTTCACTCGAAGACATAGGATTTGGGTTGAGCATCACATCAATTTTTTTTGACTTTGTTCACTTGGACCCCACTTAACAGTCCGGTGGTTCCTATGACTCAAGAAATAAGAAAATGAAACTACGAAAGAAACTATGTCTTCGCACTCCATTGAATTCGAGTGAATGTCTTCACACGTCATTATCTTCGACGTGTATGCCTCCGTGAACCACCTATGTCTTCAATGTCTTCATACATTTTTAGGGGTCATCTCTGATAGGTAAACCGAATCAATGAGGGACTTCTACCTGTGTTATCATGTAATTCTCACAAACACATTAGTCCCTCAACCACGTTTTTCGTCAATACTCAAAACCAACTAGGGGTGGCACTAGATGCACTTACACTCTCTATTGATTTTGGGATTTATGGGAATTTATAGAAGTGCAATTAGGTCAAACAAAGCTGCATGGGGCCCACAAGCTCAGGTGATCTGCTCCCTGGGGGCGCGCCATGTGAGGTTGTGGTTCTCCCGTAGATCGTATGGTCTCCTCCCGAAGCTTTTAGGGTCCCTTCTGGTCCAGAAAAAATTACCGTAAAGTTTCATCGTGTTTGCACTTCATTTGGTATTGATTTTCGGAAAAACAAAAACATGTAGAAAACAGGAACTGACATTGGGCACTGCGTTAATAGGTTAGTTTCCAAAAATGATATAAAATTGTATAAAAATCATCCAAGATCAATAATATAATAGCATAAAATAATAAAAAATTATAGATACGTTGAAGACGTATCGGGGTTATTTAGCTATAAGATGCGGATGCTATATAGGTCTAATAATATTATGGACATACTGCCAACGTTAAGGAAATCATTAACTGGTAGCTGCTCGCTCGGCTTGGGAGTAGCAATTAATCGCTGAATTGACCTATTAATTGGATTAATCGGTCGACCATTAATCAATGTAATTTTAAACTCAAGGGGAGCAAATTTTAGATGCGGAAAAAGATCTACATTACAAATATGAAGCAAATGGCACAATTTTGTTTTCTCGATAGATTACAAACATGTATACAATAACAATCATCCATGTGGGTGTAAAATCATCAACAAACATGTATACAACAACATGTTTTTTGCTGATTTCAGCCTCGGGTGTAACTCTAAGAGATGGCTGCCACACGACGGCGATAAACATAGGGAAGGTCATGATGGCCATGCAGGGCGTCTGAACGGGTCGATGGTGAGAGATGTTAGATTACGAAGGAGGAGGGGAAGTAACGGTGCGCAGAGGGAGAAGATAGAGTGGCATCACAAGGGGAGGAGGGGAAGCGGCGGC